>NW_010205080.1:252192-278807 GCF_000695765.1 Mesitornis unicolor | reverse complement strand
CCGGGGGGGAAAAACCCCCCCCCAAAACCAGCCAGTGCTACAACTGGACCCTGCTACTGGGCAACCGGTGGAAAACCTTTTTCGAGACCGTCCACATCTACCTACGCAGCCGGACTCGGCTGCCCTCCCTGCTGCGTAACGAGACTGGTCAAGGGCCCGTGGACCTTTCTGACCCAACCAAGCGCCAGTTCTACATCAAGATCTCGGATGTGCAGGTGTATGGCTACAGCCTGCGTTTTAATGCTGACCTACTGCGCAGCGCCGTGCAGCAGGTCAACCAGTCCTACACGCAAGGCGGGCAGTTCTATTCTTCCTCCTCCGTCATGCTCTTGCTGCTGGATATTCGGGACCGAATCAATAGACTGGCGCCTCCCGTAGCCCCAGGGAAGCCCCAGCTGGATCTGTTCTCTTGTATGCTCAAGCACCGCCTGAAACTCACCAACAGCGAGATCATCCGTGTGAACCACGCTCTAGACCTGTACAACACCGAGATCCTCAAACAGTCGGACCAGATGACGGCCAAACTCTGCTAACCCAGACTTTTCAGTGGACACGTTGGTGATTGATCCTTTTGCTGTAAAAAAATAAAAGAGAAAAAAAAAAAGAGAAAAAAGTAAAAAGAAAGAAAGAAAAGTGGGGGCAAAGTGAAGAAAGGGGAGAAAACAAAATTTGTAAAATGTAATTAATATACAAAAGAGGAAAAAAAAGAGGAAATTCTTCATTTGTTGAAAACTAAACCCGTTCTAGCAGCTGTATAAAACTGTCAGGCATGTTTGTTATTTCTATAATCCGTCATAAAAGGGTAACACCTTACTCTCTCTTGACCTTGGGGGTGTTGCTTGCTAGTCCTTAGGGCCAGCAGAGGAAATGAAGGGAGGAACAGAGAGAGGGGCAAATTTCTGTAATGAACTGTGAAGTTTTCTGCTATGCAGGTGCCAAGACAAAGAGACAAAAAAAATCAAAACAAACAAGAGTTATATGTAAATGTAAAAGAACTGCCATTATTCCTATAGTGGGAGTAAATGGTTAAAGATAAAAGATATTTCTTCTGTTGAGATTTATGCCAGCTTTATGTTGAGTCATTCACGCAGCCTGTGCTGAGCTTTGCTGGAGGACAGAAGGTGATGGTAGTCCTTTAAGAGTAAAAAAAAAGCCTCATTGGTGAAAATACACTTAAGAGGTGGAGGGTGGGTGCAGGTCTCAGGTATTTTCACTCTGGGATTTCCATCTTGGAAAGCTTTTCACCAGAGGCAGTCTCAGCACTTGCTGAAGGATGGGACAGGTTGGGTCCCTTCTGCTCCTTTGCTGAGCTGAAGTTCGTGCCCTGCACCAGTCTGCTGTTGCCTTCAGAGGTCAACACCTTGAGGATCAACACCTGTAGATCTTCGGAGTCACTCATCTTTAAGGTACTTCCACAGAGTCCCTAAAACAGAGAAAACCAAAATCATGCACCGCATTGATAAACCCAGACTTAAAGGCAAACCTGAGTTGGGCTTTTTGCCTCAGGTTCAGGGTTTTCCAATAACACCGGAAACCCTCATCACCACAAAAACCAAAGCACAATGCAAGAAAATACATTTTCAAGGAGAACTGGAGACACTAAAGGGTACACATGTCATTTTTTCTTTCTTTTGGGAAGGAAAAATCCCTTTCACTTTCTTATGTTTCTATGGCTGTGAATAATATTCTTGTTTCACTTACACTTTCTTTGTCCACAAAAAAAAAACAACAGAAAACAGATGCAAAATTTTTATTAAAATATCTTCACAAGTAGTAGAAGGGAGGGGTGGGAGGGTGGAGCACAATAATGAAATCTACTCTGAATTTGCAAGGACAAAACCAAATTAAAAAAGGTTGATATATCAAAAATTAACTAAAATAACTAAAAGGTGGGTAACATTTTGTGGAGTGTGTGTTCATGTATGTTTGCATTTTAAAAATAATATATTGAATGGAGTGTAAGAATGTAGCATCAAGCTGAGTTGGGTGATGAAGTCTGAACGTGGTGGGAGGTGAGTGTTGGGTTATTTCTCTTAATCTCACTGGTTTTTAGTTAAATTTGACTGTGAGACTTGCTGGTGAGAGGCTTCCTTCCTAGAAGGAAGAAATGAATCTCTGATCCTGACAGCTTCTAGGATCCTGGGGAAAAGCAGGCCTGAGCAGAATGAACAATCCTGATCCAAAGTCCAAGATTCAGATCTGGCTTGAGATTTAACAGGTTGGTTCAATTGAGTTCAAAATAGTCCTGCAGAAATTTTGACCTTCTTATGTGGAGACTTTGGCTCAGATTCTGAGACTAACATCAGCTCTTCTGGAAAGAACTAAATGCATTGTGGTGTTATTCATGGGACATCAGGGACTTAGACAATTAAGTTTGGCTTCAGGTTTACTTTAATTTGTGTGGTTTTGGTTGATGCTCATCCAAACTGAAAAGGAATTAGATACCTTCAGGAAAACACACATTCACTTAAAAATCTTATGTCCTCCATTGCTAGTTCTACAGAAGAAATCATGTGAGTAGTTAATGAGAAAACAAGAAGGAGTCCTAGTCACATAAAAGTACACATCAGTCACTATCTGCCTACCAAAAGGTGGTGAAGTGCATGTGTCTGAAAAAAACCATAGGGAATTTAACGACAAAGTTATTTCTAGGGACATCCATCTATTTCTGTTGACAGTTCCTTCGTGTTTTCCCTAGCTTGCACTGAGATCTCTTTCTGTATCTACTGGTCAGTCCATGCAAGAGGTTGACAGGTTGCCTACTTTTCCCAGTTCATTCATTTGTTCGTTTTTTATTTGATTGGTCTTTGCTTTGTGTAGCAGATGTTCATGCTTATAGACCCCACCATTCGTAAGAGGTTTCTTTATAGTTGTGACATTTTTGTGTCAGCTTTCAGATAAGAGAAAATTCACCTGCAATAGTATGCATGGAAGTTAGTTTTAAGCAAATAGTAGAGAGTATTCATGGGAAATGAATGTCAAATTTGTAATTATGAGGAGAAATAATGTTCCTGATGGTTACATCCATCCAAGCAAGGAATGGAAATGTACTATTTAATTTACATATATGACCCAAAGAGCTGACACTGAAAAGAACTATAGTCATTGCTCCAAAAATACTGAATGCTTATGAGCAACCTATAGCCTGAAATGCACTCTGCATTCAATAATGGGATTTGTTCATGACTGGAAATAGTGAACGGGCTAAGACAAAGTGAAATTATTAGATAAATCGCTTTTCTACAGGATAGGCATCCAGCTCTAGTGACTAGAAGCCAGAGAAGTTGCAATTAAATCTCAGATCTCATGGTTAACCAGCTAGACATTAGCTAAATCTTGCCCAGTATTTGTGGGACTGTTAGGGATGAAATAAATAACTCTCATGTATTTTTAATGATGCCTTGGGATGATCAGCCTCTAGTTATACTGGGCTACAGCAAGGGGGTCAACACTGCAAAGCTTAAATATGACATTGGGAGCCAGAACAACTTGAAATCACCGCAGTCCAGTTCAGCCCCAAGCAATGGTAGAACACCAGTGGAGTTAGAGGAGCTGTCTGACCCGAGGCAGCATTTCCACCATGGCTGGAAGCAGTGAAGCTGGAGTGTAGGAAACCAGTGTGGGGAGATGGAAGGAAGTTTGGCACAGATATGCTGTCAGTGTATGAAACTTGCCTTGGGAGTACCTGGTGGTGCAACATGGCACCAGGCTGTGATGGCACACCAACACAATGATCTGGAGCAATGTTGCAACATGGCTAGATGAAATTTCATGATCGAATAAAGCCAAAATGTCGACAGTTAATTCCCTTGTCCTTTAGGGTAGGGGAAAATGAAGCTATCTGACAGCTTGGCTACTGTTTTGGGCTTACAATTTGCGTTGGAGAGAAAAAGGGAAACCAAAATCAAACAACCCAAACAAATGGGGCCTGGATCATGCTACACTTTGCTTTTGATGGTAGAAAAGAAATGTGTGCCACGAACAGGGAACATGCTCTGCTTCTACTGCTCAGTCGCATAGGCCCTTCCACAGCAAAGGGGATGGCCTGTGACAGCCAGATCCAGAACCAGATCCCACACGTTTGTTGTAGGGTATTCGTTCTGTAGGCAGTAGAAGGTGTGGAGGCATCTCAAGTACTTCTCTCTCGGTAAGAAAAAGTAATTCAGATACCCTTAGAGAGGTCACAGCAGTGCTACAGAGGTGTTAATGGGCTTCTGAGGAAATTATGTCCAAGTGCTCCACCTGGTCAGAAAAAGTTGTTTTACAAGACAGTGACTAGAATGGAGAGTAATTAATAGAGGAGAATCAGGTGGGGCCCAAAGAATCCTTTCACCCATAAAACTAGATTCACTAAAGTGCATGATCAGTAGGTATCATTAGAGAGTTTAATGATAAAAAGGACATTCATACTTTGAAATATGAGTAACAATTCTCTGACTGCATGAGGATGAAACTCAGCTTCCTTCCCTTGTACAAGGAGGAGTTAGGGAGCAATCCACAAGATTGTCCAGCTCAGCTAATACTGAGGTGGTCCTGCCAAAGCATGGCAGACACTTGACCCTTGCTGCAATTCAATTAGGGACTGCATGAAAGATGGAGCTTCCAAATAACCCAGGGAACAAAACAAAAAGGCAGATGCCAGGTGTCCCAAAGGCAAAGCATGGCAAAAAGCAGGAGGTAGAGCAGAATCTACCTGCTGCTTCCCTTCAAAAGCAGGAGTCTTCTGGGATCAGTTGATTCAAGCCACATGAGAGAATGCACTGGGAGCTTACTAAGAAATGTGCTTTTTTTAAGTTATTCAAATTTAGACTTACCAGCCCATGTGGCAGAAAGCAAAGGACGTCAGCAAGTCTTATTAATATGCTGATGCTACGGCTTCAGAAGTGTACTGAATGCCCATTTGGATCAGGGCTAAGAGCACAGCATGGAGTTGCCATGGAAACGTGGGGAGGCCATTAATTAGCTATCACATGAAATCATCAGGAAGAGCCTGGACCTCAGCAGCTTTGCCCTCCTTAGAGGCAAAGGGCACAGCCCAGTGACCCCTCCACAGCTCCAGCAACCACCATGTCATGGAGCAGAAATGGCTTCTTGGAGGCAGGAGAACTGGGTGCAAGAATGTGAGGGAGGGGGTGACAAGGGCAGAAGGCAGAGAAGTAAATAAAGGATGGAGATGATATCCCCTCTTATTTCCCCCCTTCCCAGTAAGCCTGTTTGCTGTTGCATAAAAGGTCACAAGAGATCTATTGCTCCTTGAACTGGTGGGACATATGCCAGTGATCTAAAAGAAATGAAGACTGGCCACAAGGTCCCAGTGAACTCAGTTAATGGAGTTAGCATCTTCCTAGCTGAGCTGCACCTGGGATGAGCGAATGACAGAGCTCCCTGGTGCTGTTCTGATCCCTGGAGCCATCTCTGGCTGTGCTAAACCAGGAATCCCATACCCCAAAAGGAAACATGGGCCACTGAGAGAGGATTATTGGCCACTTGCCCAATCTCCCTCCAGAGCCAGAATCCACCTCCAGCCCAAGTAGTGTGCGTATGTTCCCTTGACAGCTGTGATGGACTTCAACTGCCACGTACAGGATGTTCTTTTTAGCCCACTTGCTCAAACACCACCCAGGAGGACATTTGACAGATGGCATCTCCTGCACCAGGCTGTAGCAGGATCCCCAGCCTGGCTGCTCAGTTCCCCACGATGGAGGAGAAATGCTGAGTGGCAATTCAAACTGTGTACTCTTGTTTTCAGCTCAAGTGCTTTCTTTGATGAATCTACTTTGGTGCTCACTGAAAGGAGAAAATGACACAAAGCTGAGGTGCTGCAGTTTCTTGTCTGAAAGCAGAGACAGAGAAGGGTGGTCAGTGGTGTGTGTTAGGGGAGAGGTAGAAGGGAGACAGAGACAAGATGCAAGGAGGCTGCGGGGGACACATTTCCATGTTCTTTCTACCCTGGGAAGTTTGAAATGATGCATTAGACCTGCTGGACTCAGATTATAGGCCTTCTTGTCCAAGATACTTCTAATCCACACATCAATTAACACCCACTCACATTTTCTTTGCTACTTCTTCCAGTAATCTTTTTTTCCATAATCTAAAACTCCCTTCTCTTAATGTCATAAAGATTATTATTCTTCTGTTAATTAAATAAATATGGAAAACAGTGAGGACTAAAAGCTATATAAAGCCCTGTTGGAAATTTCAGTCCTTCCTCCTGAATTGACAATTGACGAAAGTTGGGTGCTTTGCACAAATGCATCGTTCAACCAAAAATTACTTTCCTTTTGCGTAACAGGAAAAAAACTCACATGGTACCAGTCTATGCCACTTGGATATGCAAACCAAAACTTCTCACATACGAGGCTGTCCATATGAATCCTGATCTCAAGAACCAGGCAAGCAGTGGTACTCCCCAGTCTACCAGCTCTGCAGCTTCTCAGATAAATACCAACAAAGATACCAGCAACACTGTGGTGAGAGTGGGTCTCACAACAGGAGATTCTATCCAGTCTGATCTGAATTAAGATTAGCAGGGCACATGAGATGGGATGCAGCTAGCTAAACATCTTAATAGCAGTTAACGTTATTAAGGATGTCCACAGAAACAGCCCCAAGTACACCATTTTGTGTCTCCATTTTTAGTGTTTATCTGTACAGCAGAGCAATCACTGGGTAGCTCCTGTTGGCCTCCAGTACTTGCTTGTCAGGCGAGAAGGAAATTTGACCTTGTGTAGAGACCTAGAAAAAACAGGCCATGGGTCCCTCCCCAGGAGAACTACAAAAGGTATTGCTGGAAAACATAATCGCGGCTGTAGAACCTGTGGAGGAGCAAAATCTGGTTAGGTGACCCTGAAGGCAGGCACAAAAGAAATTGGATTACTGACCTCGCTGCTCAAGGAGGACTCGTTTCACTCCCCTAACCCATCCTGTCATCATGTCCTCTTTTCAGTTTTGGCTTAGTAATGAACAAAACCAGCCCCTTAGATATTATGTATAACACATAAAATGTAAGTGCAGCTTAAAATAATATTTTAATGCCACTGAAAAATTCAACCAAATTGAACTGATGAAAGCAGCAAAATGAAATGAGAAAAGCACACAGGCTCATTCTGTTACTTAGGAATGCTTTTGCCAGTGATAAATTGCTATGAGGTGCCTTAGTTTTTAACAACACAACATACTCCAGTAGAAAATGTCCAACTAAATTATTTTGACTGAAATTTTAAAGGAGGTATGAAAGAGAAATTTAAAGTCGAGGTTTACTTATTGGAACACTTAGGATAGATGTTACTTTTTGAGTATCTGAACTAGTATTTGTAAAGGGCGAGTGTCAGGAGGAAGGAACCAGGCTCTTCTCAGTGACAGCCAAAGACAGGACAAGGGGAAATGGGAGCAAGCTGGAGCATAGGAGGATCCATGTGAATGTGAGGAAAAACTTCTTTACTGTGAGGGTGCCAGAGCATGGCCCAGGCTGCCCAGAGAGGTTGTGGAGTCTCCTTCTCTGCAGACATTCAAAACCCACCTGGATGCGTTCCTGTGTGACCTGGTCTGGTGATCCTGCTATGGCAGGAGGGTTGGGCTGGATGAGCTTTCGAGGTCCCTTCCAACTCCTAATATTCTGTGATACCCCTGTTTTTTAAATACTGTCAGTCATGTTGTTTATAGATTTAGAATTAGAATGTAGATTTATCTAAATACGAAAAGGAAGTGCAACTGCAATGATTTTCCAGGGTGCTCATAGATCTCCTTGAATAGGGTGTGCCAAGAAGAGCTGAAGAACAAGAGTTCTCAAAGATCCTGCCAGAAACAGAGGAAAGAGACCTGAATTATGATGCTGCAAAATTCAAGTGAGGTAGCCAAGAGACATAATGTGAAATCACAAAGACAAAAACATAGCTTTTATCTTTTGTATTTCTATATATGGGTATATATTTATTTAAGTTTTGATATATTTATGTTAGATATCTTTTAACTTATTAGTCCATATCTATTAATTTATCTATTAGTCTATATTTTGAGGTCTCAATTTCAATCCAAGTCTTAGTGTGTTCATTCCTGGGTGTATGCAGCATTGATACAAACATGTCACTTAAACAGACAAGATCAGTTCAGGGCTAGCCTAATTTTTATAGATAGGAAAGGGAAGCCCAGGATAAAGAGAGACTGACTTGCTATGGCAAAACCTGCACAGAACTGGGACCAAAGTCTGTCTCAAGTCTCAGTCTTAAGCCTGACCAATGTATGAAGAGGAGAGACGACAGGGCAGGGATGGTTATTCCACGTGTGCTTTTATTTCCACTGACAGTTCCTGGTATCCAGATGTCCCACTCTCACGTGCATTGGTACTGACCTTGAGAAAGTTGTGCTACCATGGTGTGGAATTTGTTTTGGACTTGTGACATCTCAAATATTCATGCCAAACCTGAAAGAACCACCTTCACCTGATTCTGGTGCAAAGAGAAGCCTGTAATAGAATTTTTCTACGGATGAAGCAATTCTTATTTCAGTGTGCTTTCTGAGGCAGACTTCATGACATCGTGCAGCATCTCCCTCTGAGCTGGATTGCAGTGTAATTTAGAACTGAATCTTGTTCTGCAATGTGATGACAGGATCATATTATACAAATGTCATGCATCTAACTACTAAGATCTGGTTTTCAAACTTCCCTAGGACGTTACAATTCAGGGTTCTGTTAAGATTCATTCCAGGATGAGAAAGCAAAACCTGGATATTGGCTAGGTTGGATTTAGACACTAATTCAGATTTTTTTATGTTTTTACAAGCTACTCAATGAAGGGAGTTCACTCCTGACTTATTCCAGGATACTTGAGAACTATCTCCATACTTTCAGGCTCTCTTCATATGAAAATCTATTCATGTTCATTGCTCAAAATCAGCTCTGGTTGAAGACTAATTCAAAAAGGTTCAGTCTAAGCAAGCAGCTTGTTCAGGAAATATAGATAAGAAACCGCTATGGTTTACTTTGAAAGTCAATAGACTTGGGTTTAGAAGGATTAGCGAAGGGTTCAGTCCCGCAAGGTGCTGAGCATGATGGATTGCAATACTAAGTGTCTGCGTGTCAGCATGAAAATGCATAAAAGTCAAAGGGATTGTTCAAAACAATATAAGATCATACTCATATATTTTTCAGGCTTAAATTCAGAGTTCTCAATAACCAGTAATGTGTGTTGAGCTTTGGGGGAATCCCAGATCCCGGGGCTGTTAAGGCTCAGGAGTCCTAAGATTAAAAACCAATACAAAACAAACAAACAAACAGACAAACTTGCTCACCTGAATTACTTCTTTAGTCTTAGTGGCTGGGTTGGGTTCAGTAAGCCTAGGCAGCTGTGATGGAGCATACATAGAGCCTTTTAGACAGAGATGAACACTTACATTGCATCCTGGATCAGCCAGTGAAGTGTGCAACCCGTGTCCAAATGAACACCAATTGCATCATTTCTTAATGAAAATTTATATCTCTGATGTAGCACTGGGGGACCTCAGTAGTGCACCAAGACCCCAGAGCAGCTGGCATTTTACCGAGAAGTAAGAAAAAGGAGATCTGGATTCAGGAAGCCTCTCAGAAGAGCGCTAATTAAGAGGAAGATGCATGTGGCACCAGCTAAAGTTCCCAGTGGCTTTCAAGGGTCAGTCCCATAAAGATGGACCTGTCCTTCGTCTGTTTTTAAGGGTGGTTATTTGCTGCCCTCTCTTCCCAGGAAATGAACAACAGACATTGCTTTTGCCACTCAGCATATATTCTCATTCCCAAAATGGTTTTTTTGCCCCTCTGATATTCTGAGTGATATTCTGATATTCTGGATGAGCAGCATTTCCTTCAGGTCAGCCTTACTTGTGAATTTATAGGATCCACTTAATGGAAATAAAGAAAGACCAGTGAATTTAGAACAAGAGGTAGTATAAAAGCCAAGTGGATGACATGGACATGAGAAGCTCGTGCTCCAAAAATGATTTGTTTAAAATAAGAGGGAAGAAGTAGATGTTGAAAGAGTTACCTATGGTCACATAGTTAGCTAGTGGCAGAAACAAAGGAAAAATAAACAATTATATGTCTTGCAGCACTGCTCCAGTCATAGCCAGCCCATGTCGGTGGTCTTCAGAGTCTACACCTACAGAAGCAAGAGTCAGCTGGGAAATTTAGGGTTTGTTAACAGGGTGAAGGAAGCTAAGAAGCAAAAAAACACAAGTCTACCATGTGGACACCAGTTGTCGAATAGCTCTAATTTCTCTGAATTATCAGGTATTTGCCAGGGGCAAGGTATTAAACTCCAGAGTACCCAGTTGTTCTAACGGAGCTGGCACATCCTACCTTTCTGCGATCTCCTATAAAACAGGAATGCAATTTCTCCCACCATTATGCATCACACATCAATCTGGCTGTTCATTAACAGTTCTGACCTGAATCTGTCACCTTACAACAAACTCCTGTAGGATTCCAGGTTTAGTGCCATATAACCGCTTTATTATACATGGAAGGCTGTAATAAGCTGATTAAAAACCTGCCTTTCTTTTTTAAGTCTTAATATATACTTTTCTGACATCAGATAAGCACAAAATAAACCTGAAGCTTCTCCCAAAATGTATTATGCAAAGAAATCTGTCACTATAAAAAGCCAAATCCACGCAGGGCTCCCTGTACCAACTCCTTTCTGTACCACCTTGACTGTATAAGAGGGAGTCCTGTTGTGGCAACTGTTAATTCTTTAGAAGCCATGAGTCAGGCCATCCTTTCTGTGATTCAGCTGGTGCATGGCACCTTTCCTCCCTAGAATGCAGCTTTCTGGAACAATATTTTCATTCTGAGGAGGAAAGTTCTAAAGTTAAATAGAAAGTGCCATTCTCAAAGTTTAGGGTGAAAGGCGACATCTCATCACATTTCAGCTCAGAAATCTCAGGACAGCCTTCATGAAGGGGAACTGGTAAATGACTGAAAGAGCAAGGGGTTCTCTGCTGGAGTTTGATTACTTCATGCCAGATGAGACAGAACTGGCCAAATGCTAAAATGGAAATGAAGTGTTTCAATAATTTCCCATTAAAAATGTCAACAAAAATTATACTTTGCTGAATTTGCATTTCTGTAAGAGAAAACTGTTCAGCTGGGGAAAAGAGAAATTGGTCAGCCCTGTTGGCAGAGCTAGTTATGGGAAGTGAAGTTCATCACATCTGAGCTAATGGGGTGTGAAAAGTTGGCCTCGCTGAGTACATGTAGGCCTTTCTTACTGCTCCTGAGAGGCCTTGGAGGAAGAAGTGATCCCTGATTACACTGTCTCCCATCTACACAGCTGATCCAGATGGATCTGAGGTGTGGGAAGCCAGCCCATGGGTTTTCTCCATGTGCTTATAGCCCCTATGCCAATCTTCAGTCTGCAAAAGTTAGTGTCCACCACACTTTCCATAGCTAATGCTCCATATAGAGGGAATCAGCCATGATGGCAAGACAGCACCCAAATTGGCTCTTGCCCTTGTGTGGCTTCCCACCACCCCAGAAAATTATGTTGTGTGTATATTTTTTCCCCTCAAATTGCAGGAGATAGCAAAGGAGTTGTATTTTAGCTCTGCTAGCATGGTGCAGAAGACACACTGCTTACTGCAGAACATGTCTTGAGGATGGCTGGTAGTGATGTAAGGGGTAAAGTCTGTTCTGATAGTGGTGAAAAACTGTCCTGGATAGAAAAAACAAGCTTGATATACATATGGATATCTGAAATAGACCCAGGAGCAAGATATTGTGTAAACTACCCTAGTGTTTGACATACAGGGAACAAGGTGATAGCTCCAAAAAGAGTCAGCTATCGTGTGGGATGTGATTGCCCTGGGTGTAGGACCTTGGAGCAAGGTGGTGGCACATATGGCCAAGTAGAACAGTGTTTTTTGCAAAATAGAAGGCAGAATTATGACAATCATCTGCAATACTGCAAAGCACGACTTTACAAGTTAGACCGCAACTTAAAAGGGAGAGAAGGTATTTTGAGTCCTACATCTAAGGCATTGATAGTGGCAGGGTTTTACAGTGTGTGCTGTACAATCAGGGAACAAAAGCCCCAGATATTTCTGTTAATCAAAGCCCTTCATTGAATCAGTTATTGCGTTTTTCTTCTTGTTGCAATCACTGGCTAGCACAAGCTGAATTACAGTGTTCTTTATTAACTGGCACGGTTTGCTCCACCTTAATTAGTGCAGACCAGTGGAGTTAGGGTGAATGAGGTGAACATTAGATGCAATTTTATCATTGATGTTGAAAAGGCAACCAGACCTCAACTTTTCTCTCTGTAAGTACATGCTTTCCTTTTGTAAGATGATCAATAGCACTTCCACTGGAGGAGGTGGGCAAAGCACCTTTCAGAACTGATAATTGTGCAGGATCCAAATCTTTTCTAATAAAATCTTTCAAAACCTTTACAAAATTTCTGCTGAAGGCCAGCTTTCCTAGGAGACCTATAATTATTGAGAGCAAAATAGAGAAGAGATGAGAGTTATCAACCTGTTTCACATAAAAAGGACCAATTCAAACAAGGGACCTGAAGGACAGGGATACAGATAATGAAATAAGAGTGGAAAAAATAAATAATAATAATAGTAAAAGAACAAGGATCACTATACCTAAATAAAAAATAATTTAATTTTATACAAACCATAAAGTGTACACACATTATGTGATTTCCCAAAGGTCTCCTGACTGATTCTGTTTTCCTGTAAAACCCACATCTTTACACGCTGCATCTGCAACTCCTATCTTAGCAATACAAAATGTATATTCAGACTGCAGGACATCCCAAGAGATTCATTCCCTTGAAGCTGCTCTTCTTCTTCTTTTTTTCATGTTTCAAAGTCAAATATTTATCATTTGGCATCTTCTATGTTTTGCTTTGATCCTTGAAAGAAAGAAAGATCCCTTCTCGTTGCCCTCGCTCTGGAGAACCATGAAGGCAGAGTCACCATCGTTTTCAGTGGAGTGGCCAGGAAGATGCACTAAGACAATCAGCTTAAGACAGCAGATAGGAAGATGGTTCTGGAACCACTATTTTCCCCAAACTGTAGCAACATCTTAATGTATTGACATGTTCCAAAGCTTGGCATCCAGAAGGGAAAAATACTAATTCAGATTGAAGGAGACACTCAGACACCTTTGAAAACATCTGCTTTAAATTCACAGTTTACACATTATGGCTCTGCTTGGTTTATGCTAATTTCCTTGATGGTTGGACTTTTTGTAAGAAAAAAAGTGGTTTCTTCACAGTACAGCCAATGCATCCCACGCTTTTGTTTGCAGCATTAGTGACAAATGTCTGAGTCTCATATTCTAAGTTTATCCTGATCCAAAGGTGTTTTCCTTTACCTAAATTTGCCTGGACCATTGTCCAGACTATGAAGGTGTTGATCCTTTCTCCTTGCTGATGAAGTATGATATAGGTAATCGGTGAAACTGGGAGACAGTGTGCAAAAAGGGCCAAAAGTGAAATTAAAGGACACACACAGACTCCTCAGGTATCTCTGCCTGTGTCTTCTGCCTCCAGCATGGAGACTGGTTGCAGAGGACTTTGATGGGTGGGGGCAATGCTCCTCTGGCATCACCCCGGGCCCCACATGTGGCAACCCTCAGGGATGTTTCAACTGGAGGTGTATCCCCACGGCCTCAAGGTCCTCCAGCCCTTTTGGAAGTCATTCTGTGGTTCCTTTTCACACGTGCTTGCCTGTGGAGGCTCAGCTCTTCATCTCTTTCACTTAGTGCAGAGGTGAGAGAAGAGCAGTCAAAAGAAAAGGATGGAAAACAAACCAAAGAGGGAGGAAAGTACCCATTTAGTGACAACTGAAAACATCCTCAAATGTCCATAGGAGAGCCAGACTCCCTGAGGTACCCTCAGTGATAGCGTAAGAACAGGAGGTGGGAGAAAAGGGAAAAGAAAAAAAACCAACACATTACACTGAAAACTCGCTTGAAAGAAGCACGGGAACATGGGTGTGAGCCAGGCTGCAGCTCAACTCACATTACTGCTGTGTTGAGTGGTGCTTATCATTCTGTGTAGTTCAGGGAGCTTTCAGGTGATTGCTCTAAAAATACCTTATCTGCAATGGTTAAAAATAATTTCCTCCTTTCTATTTATTGACCTCCCTCTTTACCTTTATGACCTCCCATTCCCAAACCTTTCCAAAGTACTTAAAAATAACAATCTGCCTTTCTTCCCAGTCTAATTTGATTACTTTACACAGTTCTGTTTAATTGGGTGTATGCAGAAAATGAAGACCTAAAACAGGAGCTTTGCATTTGCTGTTTAGTGCTACACACAGCCACTCTCTCACAGGAATGAACAACACTCCTCGCACGCTGTCCCTGAGTATAATTTGGGTGCTTCAAATATGAACTGCACTCTTTTGAGCTACTGCTTTGTTGTCCTGGTGGTCTGCAGGCTGAGGAAGAAGCGTGCTTAGAGAAAGAGGCACTTCAGACTGAGGGGAAAGCAGTAGACAGAGCAGAAAAGTCCAATAATTTGCATTGTATGTGGATTAGCAGCTGCATCTTATTCCAGTTACAGCATTTCTTTGCTGTGCCATCTCTTACTATACTACGGGCCAGCACTGCACAGTGCCGGGGCAGTGTAGTTGGCTCAGTGTCTGCTCAGGCATTGTTTAATTGTTGCCTTTCATGGCTTGAAATGGACATTTATTTCTTCATTTTTGATCTTTTGATGGCAGTAAGAAGCAATCTTGACCTCATCAATGAGGATGAACTCAATAACACTGCCACTTCAGAGTGAATTGTCTCTTTAAGGCACCAGATATTTTCTTTAAACATTAACTTGCGTAAGGGAGAAAGCTGTGCTTGTGGGAGGCATGGAAGGACGGGCTGTGCAGGATGTCTGTCCTGGTTTGATTTGGAAGGACAATTTAGAATTACATTGTTCATCCTTTGCTAGAGATGGGATATTATTTAGCAAGCAATAGTATCTAACGCAGGGGAAAAAAAGTCCAGCAGAATGCACTTCATTTAATTTAGCACTTTCATGCTCCTCACTTTGTGATTGGGGACGCAGAGAACAGCAGCCACTTTGTGCTGCAAGCACAGCTTTTTATAAGGGCTTTGCAGTACCTTCTGCCCTATTAACGCTTGCCATATTCTACTCCCAGGCTTAATTATTCATCTTATACCCACAAGTGCAGCAATGATTAAACTGAAGAGCAGTTAGACATTTTCAAATGGAAGCGATGCCGCAGCACTGGAGCAATGTGCATTTCAAGGGTACGAGTTTGTCCCTCTCCCCCTGCCCAGACCTCTTCTCCACCGAGCACAGCCTCTGTGTTCCTCTGCCGCTCAATCTTTAAAGCATCTCTCTTTGTTCCCCTCCCTCCCGCTCGCATGATTACTTCTTTTAGCTCTCTTGTGCCATTACCTTTCCCCTCTGTTGATTTGCCTCCGCAACTGAATTTTCTCTATTGCTCTCTCTGCAGGCTTGGATGAAAACCCATTGAAGACAACCGAAATTTTCTTACTGACTGTTGGAAGGTATTGTTGAAAGGAGAAAATGTTAAGGATAACAAAACTTAACCGCAGCTTTCTGCCTGTGGATTTGGGATGGTCAAGTGACTTCTTTTTATGTTTCCAATAAGCTTTCATTCCTCTGATGCAATGAAACTTGAGCAAACCATTGCAGCACCATTTCTGAAAGTCAAAGCTGTGCAGATCCCAGGAGAAAGCACAAAATGGTCCTTTGAAGGGGCCATGTACTAAGAAGTAAGCTTTCTCACCTCTCTCTGAATTTTGAAAATAACTTGAGACAGATCAAGTAAAGGTGAAGATGGCTTATTTCTGCCACCAAAAAGTTAGGCTTTTAGTTGAAACTAGTCATTTAAGCCACAGAAAGACAGACTGTTACCTTTGGAGGATGAGTCATCCCACCCACTTGAGACGCTGTACATGGGAAGAGGTGACTCATTCTCTGGAGATGCCTCCCTTTCCCTTCACAGCCTGTAGAGAAGGGCTAGATCGCTGGCTTAGACATCTAAACTTTTACATGGCTAAAACTGGGTAAAAGTAATCCTCATTCTGCTGAGGAGGATACAGCTATTACCACGCTTCACAATAAAACACTGTGATGGTTTGGTGATGGACACCAAACCACCGTTGCTCTGTGGTCCTGCAAGCGGAGCTGCAGGGTAGACCTCCTGCCTTGTCCCAGCCAGGTCTGAAGTAGCTGCTGCTCATCAGTGAGTCAGCTCAGGTTCAAGCTATGACCTCAGCTGAGTTCTCATGGGAGACAGCAGGAATTCTTCCTGTGTTTCCTACAGCTAAGTAGGGGGTGAGTATTGAGAGTTCAGCTTGATTTCAAAGACTTCTTCCCTCTCCTTTGCCACCCTACTCATGCGCTGTAGCGCCTTCTTTCCACTGAGCTCATCCTTAGTTCCTGATCCTCTTTCAATATCTCTAACAGGCACAGCTTATTGTCCCTGACACTATTAGGACATTCCAAGATCCAGAGGCAGGTGGGAACTGAGTACAGGACTTGTTTTCATTTTCCAAATGTACCTCTGTGTCAGCGTGGAAGTGCCCAGTCCAGCACTTCACACCATTACTGGAGCACAGCCAGTTCTCTGGTGAGCGAGCAGAGTTCAAATTTTTCATTTCCAGAAAACCACTTGGTGGGAAAGAAGTTAGGACTTGTTCTTGCTCTCTCTTGCTCGTAGTTTCTCCCTTGCATTTTTGTTGAGGGTTGCATGAGTACATTCATTTATAAAACTGACCCAAAAACAAATGCGCACAAGCTTTTCTTGCCTTCTCACTGCTATCTTGGAGGCAAGGCTCCAGTTTTTAACCATATGACACAGTGAGATAAGCTGTACAATAAAAAGCAAACAATGCAAGGCCAGCCCCGGGCCTCCAAGCCGCGATCTCCGTTTGTTCAGCATTTTCCCAGGAGGTTGTTGGAGATACCTGTGAATAAGGCTGAATGCAGAGAGTCAACTTTGCTGAAGCAAAGAGCACAGCATTCTGGGTTATTAAACCATTTGTCTTACAGCCCTGGGGAAAAGGAGTTTGCTACAGAAAGTCACAAATGGACTGAGTTTTCTTGTCTCATACCTGCTACTCTCCACTTCGCCACAGCCCCAGCTTGACACTGTTGTAGCATGAGCACCAACTTCTGGTAAGAAGAGAGCAGAGACTGAGAAACACACAAAAAAGGATGTGTCAGTAAAGCTATTTTTGAAGCTGTCTCTGGCTCTTGTCTGCATTATCTCCAGAGCTCCCCACGACAGTATTTTGCTGTTGTTCATGGCAGGTTGAGGGTTTTTTTTCAACATAGTGTTATAAGAACATTGCAAATTCATCAAGAATTTCCCTAAAAATTAACAAAACAAAAACAAAACCAGAGTTGATACTGTCAAAAATTTCACTCTTAGGGTAAACTATATTCTCCATGGCATGGTAATACAATATGCTGTTAAATTCTTTCACTCAGGAGGGAATAAACGATATTTGAGCATAAATGCATTATCCACAATCCACAATAGCACAGCCTATCCCCCTGTGGATAATGCTATTAGTGCTACATTTCAAATTAAAAAGCATATGCTCCTCTTCTTTCGAAAACAAGGGAGTACTGCCCACTTCGTTCACTTGACTAAAAACAAAAGCTTTTAAAGTGATAAACCAGCATTCATTTGATAAAAAGAACCATCTGCACCTGATTTAGCTAAGTGTTTGCATTTAAAGACAAATTGCTCTTCAGGGAAAAATTAAATACAAGTGTGAGGGTTGACTTGATTTGACCACAAATTGATATCTACAATCCCCACCAGTACTAACCCTAATTTTGACACTAAATCCTGACATTGAATAGCAAATCCTGATCAAGGTCTCTTTAAATTAATTTACTTAAAACTCCTCAAAAAAACCCCCATGTTCCCAAACTCACCCCCTCCCTTCTCAGCTTATTAGTCTGTATTAGTTAAAATGGGTTGCTTATTAAGTTCTTTATATCTTCAGAATAATTTGGAAAGACACCAAGGTCTTAATGTACCAGATTTTCATAACACAACGTGATATTAACAAACATCAAACTCCATCAATGATCTGTGCAGCAGGCATCCTTAAAGCATGTAATTAAGATAACACAAGATAACATCAGCCGCGAAAAAAGAAAGCGGAGGAGGGAACACAAATGCAGTTTTCTGAAGAGGCTGCGTCGAGATCGGCCCTCGGAGGTCAGGACACAGCAGCAACGTGGGAACAGTGAAAATGCTGTTGTGATAGTGCATTAAACGGACATGAACTGTGCGTTGTGTGGATCATCATCAGAACAACAGTGACCAGCGCAGCCAGAATGGAAGATGAACAGTCAAATATAGAAGTGTCCCTTTAGAAGTGGTTGTGCAAACTCTTATGGAAAAGTCCTCAAGTGTTGTAACCTTTCCTTGGAGTTTTTAAATCAATGTGGAATGTAATAAAGGCAACAATACCCACCTGTTAGCGCTTTACAGCAGTAGATCTAAAAGGCTTTGCAAAAGTTACAGTATTTTGTGTTCCGAACACATTACCTCCATCACTTCAGTTCCTGAGCTGTTCTGCTGGGCACCCCCAAAGGCAGATGTGTGGTACGTGCGCTGGGGGGCAGGTGGAGTGCTAACAAAACACGCAATAATGAAACCGAAATAATCACTGTTATCACTTTGCGCTTTCCAGAATCATCCAGAGTCCCCCCTCTGCTGGGCTATTTCTGCTCAGTTTAGGAGGAGCGAAGTGGTGAAAGTGCTTTCTTTTCAAATTGCTCCCGCAGGCTCTGAGCAGTGTCTGTGGCTGCGCACACCTCCTAATCTCTCTTCACTGGTAAACAACTGGGTATTTTTGTGCTGAAAAGTGTGGTTGTGGATGTGTCTGCTGTTCCTTTTCCTAGCATAGCTGAATACATTCAAACACAAACGAACATGTATATTTAGCTGTTAAAAAAATATATATATAAATCCCAGCATATAGTGATAATAAGTTTATTTCCCACCAGAATGTTCCATCCATTCAGGCAAAACTTTCTGCATTCCCGGACAGTGACAGACAAGCCCAAATATATATTTAAAATACCATCAGAGAGGAGAGATTACAAAACATATTTCAGATGCATAAATAAGTCCAGGCTAATAAAACCCCCTTTCCCTACTCACAACTCCCAGCTTCAGGCAGAAAAGTAAACCTATTTGTCACTGCTGCTGCCTCATGCCAGGATAAACTTGTGTGCTATTCCCATTCCTTTGCCAGAGGTCACTGGATGCAGTGTCTCGGAGACTTTGTCTGAAGGAAAACAAATGAAGGCAAACAAAATAAATTCCAAGGAAGAAGCTCTTTCGTGACTGGTAGGAAGGCAGTGGGGGATGATATCTTCTGGGGGCAGCTGGAGAAAAAAAGATGTGCATGGTTCATCCGGCACAAGACTACTTTAATCACTTCGTGAGGGGATGGTAGGTTTCAAGGACAAATGGATAATACATGTTTCGCTAGGGCTGATAGTGAGATAGTGAGTATCTTTGAATGTACTGATACAGCAATTAAGTGAACCAGTGTCCTTGGGCAGCTGCTGAGGTTTCTTAAAAGTGGAGTTTTAGACAGCACTTCAAGTTTTTCCTCAGTGAGGATGCACAGAAAACATGCAATTGTGTGTGCTGGCAAGAGCAAGACATCTGTCTGAGGACGTCATTCCCTACTTCACGGCTATAGTTTGGGGCTGCGGAGTCCTGACCCAGCATGTTCCCTCTTCTAACCTGTCCCTTCACAGGAGTGGATGGAGGGACATCTCGATGTCACTCCCATGTCAAATGCAGATGTGTTTCTCGGCAATATGGGGCAGTAAGAGAAATCATAAACTTTTGCATCCTTGAGCTGCTGCCTGCAGGATCAATTCATCCAAAAATACACACCTGGGCTTGCTTTCCTGTACAGCTTAGACAACTTAATTTTATGGGGTTATAAAACCAGATCCTTCTTTGGTATCCTCAGATGCATAGGGATGAGCCCAGCACTGCCAGTTCACACTAGCAGTGCATGCACAGCGGATCTCTGAAGATCTCTAGAGAAACAACAGCACAACAGATGCCGTTCTGGCTGCCCACAGAAACTGGGAATAAAGCCCTACAAAGCTGGAAGTCTTACAAAGCCGAACAGCTAGATCTACAACCCAGTGTCAGTCTCCTATCAGGAATAGGCTGGGTACACACCAAGACATCTGTTATCTGGTGAGCAATGGGTTCTAAAGGAGTGACACAAACCCTCAGTTCCCAGTTTCCTCCCCAGCTCTGACCTGTCCAGACCAGTACAGCCACGCTGGGTCACTCTTCATGCTCAGTGTCACCCACAGGGAGGTCACCTTGTACCTTTGCACTGCAATGATTAACTTCTAGCTAAAGGTTTATTGGGTTAATTTTACTTCTTTCTAATTTATTAGACTAATTTTGCCTTTCTGTGAGTTATCCTCCTACAACTGAGATCATTAATTCTTTAGATTTATTTGCCAAATATTTTTTTCCTGGAATTATTTTTCTGTGTCACAACTTGCTTGAAACTTGAAGCTTCTGCAGGTTGCCTTTTTTGTTCTGTGTTTGTAGTCCATCTAGCACTTTGACTGGGGGCACACTGCCCTTTTGTGAGATTTATATATATATATTTAAAAAATAGGCAGTACATTGTTAGTACTCTGTATCCCATGTTCATGTTGCAATGGTTAGTTCTAACACAACCCAGGGTACACATGCTGTGTGTGTGTCCCCTCGATTTCATACACATTTCTCTATCAAAGCAGGTTGTTAGGGGTAAAGCTTAGAAACAAAGTTGAATTCCCTCTAATATTCCCCAGTATTCTTTCTCAAGCATAGGAAAAGGAGGTTCAGGCATTGAGCAAACAAAAGCTGTATTAATTAGGCTGTTATTTCTGGAAAGTGTTTTGAGGTATTTTCTCATTGTTATTTTGATCCCTTTTGTGGAACGGCTGTGCCTCGTGACCCCACCTGACACTCTCCCCACCATCCTTGCTCTTTCAAGGTATCTTTTATTGCCAGACAAAGGGAAAAATATATATTTGAATGTGGCCACCAGATAGGCCTTTGCTAACATCTCTACAATAGAAAAAGACATTGCAGAATAAAGACAGCATTGGTATTATCAGGAAGCCA
Source organism: Mesitornis unicolor (assembly GCF_000695765.1). NCBI lineage: Eukaryota > Metazoa > Chordata > Aves > Mesitornithiformes > Mesitornithidae > Mesitornis > Mesitornis unicolor. The sequence goes on along the minus strand of NW_010205080.1, from coordinate 257,645 downwards.
GGTGTGGGCAGGGAGGACTGAAGTGTTATCACACGTTGCAAGGATTAAAGGTTGCCAGCCTTGACTTTGGCCACACTAGGGCAGATTCTCAGCTGGTGTAAACTAAAGTCGCTTCCATGAAAAAAATTGCACTATGAGTATTATATCTTCACTGCAGCTGAGGAACAGGTGATGGAGGGAGATCTCAAAGGTCATTGCATCCAGTCCCCTGCTATCTCAGGCAGCCACACTGCACAATCCCACTCGTAAACTGATGAAGCTTCATCATAAAACTAGTCAGGCTGTTGCTCGCCACCCACTCCCGCTGAAGGCTGTTCCAGAGCTTCCCTCCTCTGCTGGCTGCAAACCTCTTTCCAGCTTTCAAACAGAATTTATTAAAGGGAATCCATTTCAGCTTGCTTTCTGAATGCACAATTTTAATCCAGCTGGGGGAGGAAGCAGAGGATGGTGGGACTTCTTTGCATTTCTTTTGTTTCACAAATCTGGGATAACCTTCCCCACATGTAGGAAGCACACTACATGGATGAAAGGTAGGGATCAGTGCTCAGTCCATACCTTTCCTTCTTATCTGTGGCATGAATGTAATGTCGCTACAGCTGCTGAGTTTCTGCTATTTCATTTCAGTCTTTTCTTCAAAGATTATGCTCTTCTAGGCAGAGATATTTCCTCATGGTGAGAATTACCCCAGGACAATTAATAGCAAGGAGAAAATATCTATACCAGTTGCTTGCCCACAACCCCAAGTGAACCACAATGAATCTACAGGCAGTTCCCTCAGAAGCAGTACATAGGATCACCAGGCCAAATGTGAACATAATTAAATCCTATGAGCTTTACAGTGAGTTGAAAGATGGGTCACTGCTGCCCCCGGGACCCTGAATGTGTTAGGATAGTTTAACTTGGAGAGTAGACCAGACTTTATCCGTTCAGGCTCATCTGACTATGATACTTCATATTGGGTAAACCATCATTTTGATCAGCTGGGAGCTAGGGACAACACATGAGTATGGCTGCATTCATAGTGGATTGGAAGTGTGACTCTGTCCTGCTCCTCAGTCTTAATCTGCACCAGTCACTGGTGACAGGCAAGTGCCCTCCCAGTCTGAGCCCAGAATGAGAGCAGGTTACAGCCTGGTCTATCAGGATGTGTTCTGGGCTTGGATCCTCCTGAGCTTGCTATGGGTATATTTAGTCAAGAAGGTCTGGTATACACGTTATTTTTCTTTCTGCACAGAAATAAAACATTTTTGACTAGCATTTTCACCTCACTGAATATGAAAAATATCAAAGGAAATATGCTTTATATAAAAAAGTATAATCAGCTCAACAAGCAAGGTTTCTCAAGAGAGATGTGATCAGATGAAGGGAGAATTCAATTCTGGAATTCTATTTGTGTGCAAAAAATATGCCATTGTTTTGGCTGGTTTTTTAGGACTAAAATGACAGTGATTAAGAGGTTCATTTAGTAAGCCTGTGTTCCTTGCTTCCAGGCACACTGTCCCTGGAGGAGTTAAATTGGAAATCCAAAGAGGCTCCCGATAGTGGGGAGCTCAGAGGAGGAGTGGAGATTTCAGCAGTTTCTGAGGGTGGCAGACAGTGATTTCGGGTGAGGAAGCAGGAGAAGGTTGCAGTCTTTGCCCAGCCCTACCCGGCTTTGAGGCCCAGGAATGGGGATATCCATGGATCCAGTTCTGCTTTAAAGACAGTGAAATAGGTTGCTGTACTTTTCTCAGAAGCTTCCTAAGAGAGTTTTGTCTCAGTAATAGGATAATAATAGCAGAAGTTAGCTAAAAATTTGTAAAGACTCTCTCTCTCCACCCCTGCTGCCTCATTAACTACATTTTTGTTTTATTTTTTGATATCCACAATGTCTGTGACATAAAAATAGCTACCTCAAGCTAGTACATGGAAACTTAAGCCGTTGCATTGGTAGGGATTGATCCTGTGAGGTACTAAGGCATCTGTTTAGCTCTGGATATGCTGTGCAGCACTTTGCCTTGAGCGAGGGCAAGTGGATCAGCATTTTGCAGGACAGAGCCTTATGAAGGGGAATCACACAGATGTGGCTGCTAAGACACAAAGCTGGATGTAGGGTATTTGCCCTGAGGCAGGAGTGTTATTGTAGAAAAGCCCAAGATGACTCTTGTGCATGTTCAGATCAATCTCCTGGCTTGCCCTGGAAAAGAGGAGCCTATCCTGGCAAGAAATGCACCTTTTTAGTGGGCACCACTCCGTTCTTCTTGTAGTGTCTGCTTACCAGGCCACCATCAATAGGGATGGCCCAAAAGGTTGACATTCATGTATGGAATAAGAAAAGCCTCTAAAACACAGTCCCAGAATGCTTATTCACAAACTGGACCCAGCAGCTCCAGGAGGAATGAATACAAACTCTTTTGGTTATACTTTTCCTTCTTTCTTTGTCTTCCTCAGACTAATTTTTCAGTTTTCTTTCTTTTTGTCTTCTCTCTTTTCTCCTTTCTTCCCACAAACATTTAGTCTTCCACCTACATCTCACCCCGCTGTCCTGGTTATGTTAACACTATCTTATCCCATTATTCTTCTCCCTTACTTTTTGCTCATCCTGATCAGTCATGGCAAATCACATTCTCCTGAAATTCCCTTATTTTAATTCTTTTTTTTCTTGAGTCTGTTCCAGTCCTTCCCCCTCCTCTCTTCCTCTCACAGCTTTTCTCTGCCTGGCCTCAAGGCTGTCCCACTTCTGGGCTCCAAGGAAGGGGTTTGCAGCAGCTGACACCAGGAGCTTGAGCTCAGGATGTGAAGCGATGCTGCTCATTTGTGCTCTTTGGGATCTCCCAAGAGCGTGGCCATTTAATAAGGACATGGGAGCACACCTGCCCCTAACAAGTTCTGAAAATTGACTTCAGAAGCGCAAAATAGGTCAATAAAAACAAGAAATGAAATTGATCTCAGAGGTTGTATATATATGACAATAAATAGCTTCATAGGCTTGAATTCCTCCCTCAAACGGGAGGCCCGGCTCTTGGCCAAGTAAATAGGTGCTGCAGCAAATAGAAAAGAGGTGACAGAGTCAGAACAGGGGACAAGAGCAGTTGTTGAAGACAACAGGAGCACCAGCTGCTTATACCTTGCGGGTAAACCTACCCAAGGTGTCGATCATTAAGCCAGGCAAAAAGTTAATAATATATTTGTATTTAAATTTTTTCACTGCGTTGCAGTATTTTAGATTATAAAATAATGTCAGAGCAGGAGGTGTATATAATAACTTGCAATAAAAAGCAAAACTGCTGGAAGATTTTCCCTTATAGGCTTGTTTTGTCAAGTATTGTTCCACATTTACTTTTTTCCCTTCTTAAACTAAGAAATAGATCCTCCCTCTGCATTGTGAGAAGCGCCTTTTGAAAACAAGAAAGAAAGAATGGGTATGAAATAGTAAAACATAAAATAAACCCTGGAGCCCATGCCTCTACTCCCAAGTGAAAGGGGATTTCAAAGGGAAGAATTTGTAATTTAGATTTCTGAACAGCAGTGCAGAGGAGCCCCACTACTGACTCTTTCCCACTGAAGATGCCAAGGCCGTATTCCTCTGTGATAGACAACGATGGTGATAGAAGATTTGGGAATAAGCCTGAGAACAACTAACCAAACCCCCTCAGCTATTGAGTCAAATGTATTCTGCAAGTCGCTCAGATGACTCAGAGCAGGGCTCTACCAGCCTGGCTTCCTCCCACATCTCCTTGCATTGCCTGGAGAAGCCAAATCCTGCTACAGTGAGGAAATAATTGTGCTGAACTGCCACCATCATAAGCTGAAAGGGATCTATTGCAGACCTTTGTTACTGCTTCTCACACAGTATGCTGGAGGAGGGACAGCATGAGGGGAGACCCAGAGCAGGCACAGGTCTGAGAGGATGGTTGTTGCCAGGAGAAAAACGGTTTGACCAACATCTCAGGGGCCCAGCTGAGCTGTGACACTCAGGTGCCTGTACCTATTGTCGATTGCCATAGGACTAGTATTTTTTTCTGTTTCTGCCTTCTCCAGATGTAGATGACACTAGCTCCATCACATCCTCAGATGTCTGTGGTCTGAAGGCAATCTTGTTGCTTTCCAAGCTCAACTATGGACTTCAGTGGAATCAGGAGGGGGTAACATGGGCTAGCTTTAATTTTGCAACAGCTCGGTGATCCTTTTATCTTCTCAGGTAGTGGGTCTGCAGCGTGTGCATCCCATCTTTGTCACTGCCAAGGACCACTGGCCTTACTCTGCTCCAGCAAATGCACTCGGTCAGCACAGTGAGGTGAGCTGAATGTGCTGATTTTAATTTGGATGAGAAATGAATTGCAATAAGATCTCCATCACCACCACCAGCCCCCTATGGCTCAGAGATATTTGAGTGAGAGCAGCACTGAATGAGGGGAAAATATAATAACATGGGCCTTGCTGGATGCTCTCCACCCCCTCACCCCACTGTTGTTTATTAAAGGTGAATTCCTGAGGGTGTTAGGAATCTACCTCTGACTAGTAGAGAAAATAACACTGAAAGCTTTGATAAGAACAGCCCAAGCTTCCAAATTTCTGAATCTATATGAGTTTTTGAACTCCTGAGGGGTTAATAAATCCAGGGGAGAGAGTGGACAACTAACCCGTATCTATCAACCACTCAGATCACCACAGTCGGAGCTGCAGGAGATGATGGACACCCCCTTTCACACACCTTAGGCTCCTTCCAGGCCTTGTGTGGACCCACAGCCACACGCCCAAGGTAGAAATAGCAGCAGCAGAGTTGGGTGTGCTCTAGGACAAGTGTGCCCTCCTCTAACATCTCCTCCTGCCTCCAGTGTACCAGAGCTGATGCCTCTCTCTTCCTGCCCTTACTACAGCAGTGTCCAGCACTTAGTATTTTGGAAATCAGATGATTTCTGCAATATCAGGAGAGAGGTCTGACCCACACCGTCAGTGCCAAGTTTAAAGACACATCAGTTGAAACTGGGGACCATTGAAAGTGGCTTTGTCTCACAAAAAGACACTCCTATGGCTCTAGGAGCCCCTGTAATTTGAAGAATACAGGACCATGAAAACATCCAAACACAAGAGATTTTTTTTCTTTTGGTCAACATATATGGTTTGAGATGGAAAGAAACTGTTTCACAGCTCAGTAAGAACTAGTGCCTGGATACAGAAAGACAAGAAGATGACCAGCATCCAGCTTCTTGGACCTCCTGAACCTGATTTGGGTCACCTTTGAGACAAAGAGCCAATTAATAAAACCATCCAGATCCTGGGACTGAAATCCTGAGAAGAACACAACCAAACCAGCTCATGCAGAAGCAGGACAGAAGGAGGAACCTTGCCAGCTGTTCTCAACATGAACCTTGTGTAATTAACAGGTGCCGTAAATGAAGCAAAGCCAACATGACAGTCACAGCTGGATTGTCTTCTGCTGAGCTTTATCTCCTCCTGACCAAGTGCAGGCA
>NW_010205080.1:239100-252161 GCF_000695765.1 Mesitornis unicolor | reverse complement strand
TCTTTCCCTTTCTGGGTGCCAGATGCATCTTTGAAACCCCCACACACTAGCCCAGCTTGGGCCTGGCCTCTTTTATATGCTAACCAGCCTTTTTTTATATATGCTAACCACCCCTTTGCAAAACAGACGTCTCTGCCCATTTGTGGTGACCTTTGCTGAACCACCCCGGCACGAAGCAGCCAAAGGCTTCTGCTGACCTTGGGTGACTGCTGCTTCTTTCCAATCCTGTTATGGCTCTCTGCTGGATTGCCTGCTGCTGCAGAGCTCCCTTAATGCTAAGCAGAAACAAATGGATTATTGGGAAATAAATTCACGGGTTATTATGATGGAAATAGTGTAGCTTCAGTCAACTTTACCACTAAACACATAACAGAAATCCATGGTGTCAAGGGTGCATCCTCACTGCTACTCCTCACAGAGCTGAGAACTGGTAACTCAGCACACCCTACGCTCACAAGGGCAGCTTCCCAGTTCACCCAGCAAAATGCAGGGTGAGTGGGAAAGCCAAGCTTTCCCTGCTGACTTCTTTCTGGATGCCTGCAGAGCAATAACAACTCTTCCAGTGACATGATGTATCTCCCCCTTCCTCCTGCCCCTTCTCCATACAGCTTCCTTTGTCCCAAAACCTGTCTGCATTTCTGCATGTGCCAAGCACTCCTGATTTCCTCTCTTCTCTATACAGTTTTCTGTTCCCTGCCAAACTTCTTGTATAGGAACTTAAAACCATTCCATGTCTGAAACCATTCCAACTTGGAGATCATTTTGTTCCAATCTGCAGACATGCCAACCTCAGGATGTCAATAGTCATTTTTCACAACTTTATTCCTCCATCCTCACCTGCTGCTGTGGGGAAGTTCACAGCAGCCCAGTGTCTCTTCTTTCCTTTGGTGGAGCTGGTGGTGTCTGGTGTGGTCTCTGGACAGTGGAGAGATGATTCATGTGCTTGAACATATCCTATGGCTGAGAATGAAGCTCCACAGAGACACACTGGATGCACAGGCCTGGAAAGACTGAGGGAAAGCATAAAACTAAAGTGAAAAACTAGCAGGAATTTCTGAGAGGCAGCTAGTGATGGCAGTAATTGAAGCTTAGGATCTTCAGTACAGCCCCCATCTGTGCTGATTTCTTCCCTTAATTTCCATCCTTTCCTGTTTCACCCTTGATCTACCCCATGAAGTCTGTTTGTGCACGTATGTGTTCCCTGAGTTGCCAGCCTGACAGCCCCTGCTGACGGGTTGCTGATCCCATGAATCACAGAGCTCTTAAGCCCTTTCTCATCCCTTCCAAACACATCCCTTCACTCTGGATGATGCAGTGAGCTCCTTACATATCTCTCAGTTGCCTGGTTACCAGGTTAACAGTGATGACAAATGCTGGATGACAGTTTGTTTAACACTGCTTCCTCCCTGATCTGGGCTCCAGCCTTCTCCGTTCCTAACCTCCTGCAGTGTCAGGCCTTCTGATGCTCTCGTTCGTGGTGTCTCTTTTCAGTAACTAGCCTCCTGCATCCCACATTCAGTCTAGACTATCCTGTCATCTCCAATGGCCTCTGATTGAATTATCTCGTCACGTTGTCACAGATCAGCTTCCCCAGGATCCCTCCAAAAAATTTCCATGATTTAATGCCTCCATTCTCAAGAAGGTTGTTGCAGGAAAGATCAATGCGTTTCCTCTCCTTCTGCACTAGTAAAAAAAAGGTATATCAATATATCATTGATTCCTTACTTTCTAAGCTCTTGGTGTTGAGGAGAGATGTCTATCTTTATATGTTCACATATGACCTCATATAACAGGATAGAGTCTTACTGCTGTAACTGCATTATAAAGGAGTAATGTTGGTAATAATGTGCATGACTGCCAAACCTCTCCTATCACTCTTATGCAGATGCTGCCCTTTAAAACATAGGCCACCTCTCTTTTATGTATTTACACTATTGAGCACAGAGTAGCTCCTACGTGTTTCCATAATGCAAATCAATATATCTTTAAACCTAGATTTCCTTCTATGAGGAAATGAGGAAGGGCTTTCATATTCCTTAGCTTTATCTTCTTATCTTTAGTAGCACCACTGGACCTGTTGAGTGATGCATCTGATTTTCTAACCACAGAACTCCTTCTCAGAGAAGACGACTTTAATCATTAAAGTCTCCCTTAGCCTGGTCCAGTGTGACCCTATGGTACCTCTCACACCTCAGACCACCTTCCTCCTCTAAGCTGCTATGGGATGTTAGTCATCTCACAGCCAAAAGCGCTCTACAACCAAATGGTCTTTGGGAGAGAGGTGTCTCAGAGGCCTTTGTCCAGCTGGCAAACAGGCTGACCAAAGTATATTTTATTCATCCAGTACTGAAGCCCAGAGCTTTTGGATGAATATGTGCTTAACTATTTATAATTGACCTTTGCACAAAAGAACATGAAATTTTTATAGCCTAAAGCCTCATTTATTAACTTTACTGGAGTGTAAAATATTGCTGTTTGCTATAAATTTGTACCAGGACAAACAATATATATGCTAATCAGTGGCTGTGCAGCCATTCGGGGGCATATGTGCTTACCAGTCTCTTCCAACAGGCAACAGAGAAGAATAGAATAGATAAATGACAATTGAGTAGTTTGATACTCTCTGTTCAAACAGTGAAGTCTGAAGAGGTGAATTAATGGTGTTCATTAATGGACTTGTTCATAACAAGTCCATTTCCTTTTCATTTCCTTTATAAATTAGTCCAGGTAACATGCTGTGTCCCTGAGAGAGCCGATCAGAGGCAACCTGCTGAGATGCACCTGCAAAACCGATCACTCTGGAGTTCTTTCATCACTCCTTACTCAGCTTTCCCCTTCCTTTGCTTTCCTTCAGCCTACCCATTCATCTTCCCCGCTATGTCTCCTCCATCTGCACTTTTCCCTCTTATCCTTTCCTCTATTTTTGTTTTTACGTTACTTCCATGTTTTCCTTTTTGCTTCTGTCCCTCTTCTTAATTTTTCCTTTTTTCCTCATCTTTTCTTCATATTGTCTCTTGCTTCTTTTTTCTCCCTAGTACCTTTTTTTCACCATATATTATTCCATTAGTACTTTTGAGATCTGATCATTATTTTATTAACTTTGCATCACACAAGCGCATATGTCCCTAAGATTCATCAAAACTCAGTCTGAAATACAACTGCAGGGTGGGGACGAAAGAGAGTAAGGTGTGCTCAGTTTCATGTGGCTGAACCAGCTATTTCATGGCTGGTTGGCTTTTGGTAGCAAAGAATTAAGATTTTAGAGATAATAAAAGGAGCCTGTTGGAAACAGCTCAGATGGTCCAAAATCTGTAGCTGCATCTGAATATCTTCTTCTCCTGTGTTTGCCATAGGTATATCAGTATATACAGAACAGAAAAATGAGTGGCATCCTGCTAGCAATGAATGTAGCTGCTCTCAATAGTTGTGAAGGGATGGGGAAATGGGAGAGAAATGACATTTGAAGGCTGGGTGGTGGCAAAAGTTTGGCATGATTCTGAAATAGTGCTCCTCAGAAGGCAAGTGCCCAGTTCTCCCATTTCCTTGCACCCATCCAGGTCACTGTCCATAGGATGGAACAAGCCACAACACTCAAATGGGAAGCACCCAAAATTATAACAGTGCTCTATCATCTGTGGGAAGAGCAGAAATCAGAGGGTGGACAGTGACACAACCAAGGAAGATCCAAAAATAATAAACTCACTAAAAAAATGTGTTCATATTTCCCTTGGACACAGATTCAGGAAACTGGTTTCCATGGAATTCACACCACTTAAGGAATCCAATTGAGTTCATTGAATTGTGGGAAATTGTTAGGGATTTTCCATCAAAATATTTGCAAAGAAGTATTTGGTTTCTATCAAAATATAAGAAAAAAAGAAATCAGCTCAAAAATATCAGTATCACAGAAATTGCTTCAAATTTTCCTTCGAAGTAGACAGGTATAAGCCCTACTCTGAAGCCCGTGGGAGAGAATAATGTGCCCCAAAAAAAACCATTATCATGAGGCAAATTGACACATCTGGAGGATTTTAACTTAAAATAAATTTTTTAGCATTTTCAAACTATCTTTTAACTATTTTGCAATAAAATCACATTCATGTTTTACTTTTTCTGCTACCAGTCCTATTGATCTATTGAAATATCTTAGTGGGACAAAATTCTACGTGTGAATCAGATGTGTATTCTGTTATACATGTTAAATGAAAACGTTTCCCAAAATCCACAAACTTTCTGCTTCCTGGAGAATAACGTAAGCCCTGCTGTGAAGCTGTCCTTGGATATTTGTAAAGGTAAATAAAAACCAAAATACTTCATTAACAGAACAATTGTGTAGAAAAAAAAAACAGTTCATCAATCTCTGATCTATACATATTAAAAGAGAAAGCTTCCCTTAATTATTTTTTCTTATTTTTCCCCATTAATTTTAACAATTATTAAATGAACACAATAATGTAACAAAAGCTGCAGGGTTTTCCAGTTCTCACAGAAATACTTTGCTGATACCACAGGTTTTACTTACTTCTCATTTAAAGACATTCAGTTAAAGCACAAGATTTGGTTTAAGAAGAAAATTATTCCAGTGAGGAGGATGTGTGGTTTGGAGTTGAAATCTCTATTGCCATTGTAGATCCTTTTCTTTATATACAGCAAAACTGGTGTTCCCTCCATACCTCCGTTTACTCATAGGAGGAAGACATGGTACCTGATGTGGCATACCTGAAGTAGAAGCAACTTTAGATGGATTTTCTTTCAAATATCAGGTTTTCTGGGAAGTGAGAGGAAAGGCTTGGAACGATTTATTCCTGCCGTAGTCTAGGCTCAGTCTAGCTGAGCAGAAATATGGTCTGGGTGGCCTGGCAAGGTGGAGGGCCACTCCATCTCCGGGCTGCAAGGCTTCAAACAGTGCACACGATTTGGTCTGGGATGGAGCAGTAAGGAAAACTGTCAGTGTGAGCAGAGAGAACAGTGTTCAAACACCCACTGCCTTCAGAGATTATTTTTTAAATTGCTGATCGTGAGAAAAATTATGGGCCAAATTGTCTGTTTATGTAGCTCATCTCAACTCCAACAGAGTTATATTAGGAGATGCATTGGCTGCATCCAGAGTATACCCAGTTTTGTGTGTTCAAACAGCATGAGAATAGCTGAAAAAAATGCATGAGGTTTTTGTAAGCATGTTTTGAATTCTTGTTTATGCATCTTGGTTATCTTAAATCTTTAGGATATACTGGGATCGCGGCGGGGAGTTGGGTTTTTGCATTTTTTTCCAACTGCATATACAGAAGAAGAAGTATTGCATGTTTTCTTACACACACACACAAAAAGAGTATTCCTTAATAACTGTCTCCAAGAACTGGGGATTTACTTGAAGGACCAAAGCAATCTGGTACCATTGGAGAGTGGGGTGAAGAAGGAGATATTCAGGATTTTTGTGATATGTAACACTGCCCATGAAGTCCTGTTCAACAAAATATCTGGAAAAATTACTTACTCACATCTTACACAATCGTGGTACAGCAGCAAAGCCACTAGGGCATATTCCCATCAGCATCAACACTGCTGATTTAAACCTTTTTCCAGACTTCTGCGCTCCTAATGCCTCACCTCTTCCTGGGACATCATGGGTGGGATGGGTGAAGGGGAGAGCACAATGGACCTGGTGTGGACAGGGTCCTTCATCACAGTCCCCTTCTTCCTGCCCCTGTATCAGAGGCAGTGGAACATAATGCCAAATGCTTTGTCACTTGCTTTCGGTTGCAGAAAGTGGCCTTTATATGTAGTTTTATCCCTAGTCAAATTAATAATGACTGAGATTGGAGCAGCTCAGCCAGCTTCAGAGCTGGACGGCTTTTCTGGATCATATTCAGCCCCTGACATGCCTGGCAACAGTGTCCAGGTTTTAACTGTTGCAAGTGAAGGGACCGCTTGCCTTGACGAGTTCCGCACAATGGTTTTGCTGCCACTGCTAATATTTGCACAATGTGTTTGCCAATTACGTTAATACAAACAAGTCCCCTGGATCCTGAGGAAAAGGCTGTGCAAACCCAAAGTGAAAGAGATACAGGAGGTCTGGCTGTTCTGCAGAGACGTGTGCTACAAGGCAGGCAGAGGCAAGACAAGAACCAGAGCAGTGAGTTTTGTGGCAGAAGGGACAGTGTGGCTTAGCCAGGCTTAGCTTGGCTAAGTGATGAGTGACTCCCAAAACTCAGGCTGGGCTGCAGATAGATGGATGGGATATCAGAGATGCCTGAGGTGCCTCCCAGAAGTCAAACATTCCTTTGATTTCTCCAAGACATATCCCTTCTCAAACTGAATTTTTCCAGGTGAAACATGAAGTTATTTTACACTTATTTTCCATCTTTAATTGTTCTGCTCTAATGTCACAGGTTGACATCCTTTTGCTTCTCTTAGCTGCTTTCTTGATTAACCTGTCCCCATAACCACTCATCTATGCCTGGTTCCCCCCACCACAACCTGCCATAACGCCCTGCTGATCTGTTGACCTCTAGCTTGAATAATCAGAAACTCCTTATCCAGAAGAAAAATACCATCCATTACTGCTGAGAGTGTGATCTCAGGGAAAAGGTGTTCCTCCAGGACATGGGGAAGCAGTAGGGGTGTTTGGGATAGAGAAAGGACAGCATGAACTAGGGAATGAGGCCATACACAGCAAGCTGGCAGATGGCAACATCTGTCTTTTTTACCTCAGTGTCCCCATCTCTATGGACAAGGCCAGCAGAAGTTATGCTTCTTGTTCAAAGGGCATTGTGTTTCCAGCTCCCTTCTTCCTCAGATAAGACCCAAAATCAGAAAGCAGCTCTGGGAAGCCAGGAGAGCTGTAGCACACATCCTTCCAGTTTTTGCACACATGCATGCACACCCATGCGCACATCCTTACATCGAAAATTGGAACAGACCTTGCCACTGCTGTTCTTGTGAAACAGAAAATACTGCACAGCTGGTTTAATGGCCTTTAAAAGTCCCATTTGGAGCTGTTCAGGAGCTAAGCCTCATCATTACAGATACGCTCATAAAGCTGTCATCATTAATTGCCACCTACTGCCACCACGATGCCGAGGTCACGTCTCCGTAAAGGAGGAGGCCAGTTTCACCTGGGCTCCATCCCACAGATGGGGGTGCTGTTAGCACCCCTCTTTATCCCCCAGACAGCACTGTTGGCTTCTTTGAACGAGCAGAAAAATCCTCCTGCTGCCTCAAAGTTCATGGTCTTCCTGTTCTTGTTTCAGCTCCAAATGTCCATCTGTCTCCAGCCGTTTCCTAAATTACGCCTGAGCAGCCTCCATTTGTTTCCTTCTGAACCTGCTCCAATATTGTGGGTTTGAAAGTTCACCTCCAGCCTGGCCATTATTGGCTTTGCCTTCCACTTAGGAGCAACTGTGAAAAACAGGAGCAGAGAGAGGCAGGCAAGAGTCCTGAGAAAGAATAAACAAATTAAATGCCAGCTGAGCTTGGAAAGGCATTTTCTAGCCCAAATAGAAAACACAGCTTGGCCTTTCATTTCAGTACAGAAATAGGTGGCTATTGCTTTTATTTGCCTTTTTCCCCTTCTTTTTTCTTCTTTTCCTTTTAATGAGTCATCCTTAAGAAACTCAACAAGGTGGTTGCAGAAGGGATAGATGGAGGTGAAATTACAGCAAAGTGACAAACTCAAATGAAGACAGTACTAAGATCTGGCAGGCTGTCCCTGTCCACGGCATTATTCCTCTCTCAATTGAATTCTTCTTGCCAGTGCTTCCCCTCGGCTGTCCTCCTCTCGCAGGTGCTCCTCTCTCCATAAATCAATCTTGCATCTCTGTGCTTTGCTCCTACATCCTTTATCCCTCTTCTCTGCCCCAGGCCAATGCTTCTGGTTTTCTCTAGCATCTCTGCGCAGCTTTTCTTTCTTCAGACTCCTCAGTTCCAGCACTTCTCAGTCCTCAAGGTGCCCCATCCCTTCCCTTCTCTATTTATGTTTATCAGGAACAACATGGATTTGGTAGTTTTGTCTTTACATTAAGGTCCTCCAAACATTCCCTTTGATTGCTCATTTAATCTCCTAATTCTCTTTTCTCTCATTATAATGATTTCTTCCTTATTGACATCTCATACAGGCCTCACCTTTAGCCCATGCTCCTCCTTCCATGAGCTGCCCCTTGCTGTAGCTTTCCCAATTTTACCCATTCAGTCTCTGTCTTTTCTGTATTCCAGAGTAGCATCAGCTTGAAAATACCCTTCTGCTTCAGAGTCCACTTGTCTGCTGGTATTATATGCACCATCACGCCACGCTTTTCTCTCTGGTACTCACCAACGGCATCTCCTGGGTGCCCTCCAGTCAGCTTTGCTCTCCAGTGCACCATCCATGCTGTGTTTTGAAATCCCAGGATGTACTTCAGGGAGTTTCTTCCCTCACATGAGCTCTCTCCCAGCAGACAGCTCCTGAAGCATAAGATTAGAGGAAATGGAAGTTATAAAAACTCATTTGCAGGAGAAATGCCAAAAAAAGCCCAGCCTAGGTCAGGATAGGACTGGCATTCACTCAGCTGTCGTATGAGTGAGCTCCAGGACCAGCTCTGCAAGGACGGTGAGCACTTTGCTGCTGAAGGACAGAAGGCAGACAAGTGTCCAGAGGAGGATTGCAAGGAAATGCACTGATATATTGATATATACAGATATATAAAAATTATTTTCCTCCTTTCTCCCACCCTTTTCCATCAATATAATTTTTATGGGGTCTGAGAACAGCAGCACATCTGCAACCAGATCTGTAACCAGATCTGTAACCAGATCTCAGCAGCCCAAGTGACAGCAGTTTCTGGGGACTTAAAAATTTGGCCATGCCTCAGGAGTCCTTATTTCCAGTCTATGGGTCTTTAAACTCCTGAGTGCAATGGGATGCTATAGAGAAGGGTGTTTCTATAGACCTTGCTTTAAAGAGATGTTAAACACTGATAACAAGATCCCTATGGAAGTCTACAGTGAGAGCAATTAATTCATACCAGTATGATATTGGGAGCAGCTTGTTTGAGAGCAGTACAAATGGAAGGAGTTCAGGCTTTTCTCTAGATCTAATTAGGATATCTTCTGAATAAACCCTGATTTATGTTTCTTCAGTAGGGCATTCCTCAAGGGTCAAATAACCTGCCATTATTTCTTTACTTTGAGTTTACCCATAGACAGTGGCATCCCAGGGCAGAATGGTGTATGTTCCCTCTCCCCCATTAAGGCTTAAGAACAGTGAAAGGAAGTAAAGAAAACCAAGAAATGAGCTGATTCCCATGTCCTGCTTTGCAACCACGGGACACCTTGTGCTCTCTTGCTGCTGGTAGGAGACCGGCCAGGCAGCGCTGTGAATTAGTAGGGCTCTTTACTGCAGCCTTTAGCATCCAGACACTTGCAGCCATCTGCGAACCTCCTCAGGAGCCCAGTGGAACATTTAAAAGAGGAGCTGCAGCATTTTCCTTTGAAGAGCTGTTGTTCTGTCTCCAGCTAAAGTGCTGTTGTAACTCACTTCTGGGAGGGAGAAGCCTTCTAAGGCTGTGTGATGATGCTGCTTCAGACCGGTGTCCTTGGGGAACCATAACAAACACGCTGCTGAGACAGCCTAGTAACCCAGGCACTATTTCAGCACAGGCAGGGGATGGTCCTGGCACAGCAGGAGTACAGCACACCGCACCCCAGCAACAGTGCCCCAAGGGATGGTCACTTCATGTCTTCCCCTTCAGGAAATCCCTGAGCTGGACACCAGCAGAAAGTTTTTTCTGTTCCCCCAAAGTACTGAATTACCGAGCACTTGAGTGGAGTCAGCTTACAGATATTTTTCATCCGAGTAGCACTGAGAAAGCTTGGCTGCCCTGTGCTGCTCTTTGGTTCGGTGGCATCTGAAGAGGCTCCCGTCACTCTGGCTCCTCAGCTTTTCATTCACTCCTCATGCTCCCTGAGGACTTCTTTGGCCAGTTCCTCTCATGTATACAATGAGATCCTCTGAAAGAACAGACTGAGTGTCTCTCTAAACATTTTAGATGCCTACCATTAAAAAACACCCGCTCATTAAATTTCACCCTGGATTCATTACCTACTATATGACAGTCATCTTTGACAGCCCGTTCCTGACCTTCTTCAAGTTGATAACCGAAACAGATGTCTTTCTTACGAGAACTGCAATCCTGGGTTTCCCTTCTCAGTAACACTAGCACATAGACAGAAGGGGAGGGAGGGGAGAAAAAATAAGTTAAAAGTTAAAAAAAAAAAATAATCCTGAAGTCTTGCACACTACTAACCATAGCAACAGCATGATCTTAATGCCGAAATCTCGGCCCTCCCCGCAGTTTCTCCCCAGGGAACGGATCCCTCATCATGTTGTGTGTTAACTCAGGGACCAAAAATGTGCCAATTTATTATGGTGGCTGCTTCTAACTTTGGAGGGGCTTTTGGGATATTTCCTGGTATTCTGAAAAATCTCAGCCCTTGGAGTCATGATATTTTGTATGAATAAAATAAAGTTTTCCCATTCATTAATATTTTATTCCTTGTAAAGATGGTTTTATGGGTTTGCAATTTTCAAAAATTAGTAAGGGAATTTAAACAGTCAAAGAGAGCAGAAATATATACAAACACTCATTATTTACTGATCTTTACCATAAAATATCATTATCCTTATAATGAGCTCTTGATTTTTTGTGAAGCTGCCACGTTATTATTGGGGTTGGAAATGCAACTACCTGTTGTGAACAGTTCAGCTTGCTCACAACACTAAATACTGACTGTGGAAAGAAAGGTTAATTGGTAGGATGGTATCATAGCCCACACCTTGGGCTTCTGCAAGACACTCTCCAGAGTCTCTAGAGCTCTGTGGGTCTGCAAATGAACCTGAGGGTTCATCTCTTGTAGCCCAGGAGAGGGCAATGGAGACACCATGGTACCACGCCATCTTTCACTCACTGCTAATGATTAATTATTCCCTTAATACTAGGTTTCGTCTCCTGGCTTTGTGTCCATAGGAAGCCACTATGTGAGCCTTATTTCAGTGCTTATTGTCACACTCTAATCCTTAACAAACATGCAGGTAAATGATAACATCCATCAAATGACCACACAATGTGAAAATCCATTGCAGGGTGTGTTTTTTTAACAGCGTTACTGAATAAATTAACCAGGTAGCAGAGCTGTAACCTTGAGATAAATGATTAGGTGGTTTTATTTTTTATTTGGAAAAAAAAAGATGACAGAGTTTTATCATATTTATAATAAAAGTCATTGACATAATAAAACACTCCCATCACATCAGTATTCATTTCTGCAAATAGAGCGCTGACGTTTTATAATATTAACATGTGTTATAAATGTCACTGATATATTAAGATTTTCAGTCTTTCTAACCAAAAATACAGAGAGATGACTGAGGAAGAGATGACTAATTCTGTGAGATTAAAGAGAACATTTTCTCATGCAATTAAATCATCTTCTGGTAATTGTGAGCTGAGAGAAACACACAAAAGTCCAGTTCTGTGATTGCAATTTTTACCACCAGCACTGAATGACCTGGGGCACTGAGTAACTGGGACATTTAGAAAACTTAGGCGTGTTGAGAACGCATGAGTTGGTGAGCTACTGGGCAGACTGTGATTGCATGGTAGCATGGCTACACCTACTGGGACCATTCAGATTGCTCAGAACCTTGAAAAGTGCCTTTGGGCATCTCATTGCACTGAGACACATGGCCTGGACCAGGGCTGGAGATCTTCCTCCCATCCTCTGGAATGCAGGACGGCGTTCAAAGATACCTGGGCTTTCTCCTTTACTGCAGGAACATAAGCAGCTGCAGGGAGCTGAGTCCTCAATGGGACATTTGCTGGCTGTGCTCTGTTCTTGGGAATCCCAACCTGTTGGCACAAGCTGTTCCTCTGGCTGCATGGAAGAGTTCAGCTCACAAACAGGACTATGACTAGGACAGGGCAGCGAGATCCAGGGCCAGGACACGACCTGTATTGCAACAAAAACCCAAGGGATGAGTTGTCAGCAGGGCAGATCCAGGAACGTGAGCTTTGGTTAATGACTAAGTGATAAACAATGAGCAAGGAGTCCCTTGACACCATGACTAATTCTTTCTAATAAAATCTTGCTAAAGTTCCTGGGTTCCATCGAGCTTTCATTGAAATTACAGATCCTGTCAGGCATTGGGTTCACAACATAGCTTTGTGCTAACCAATAAGTAAGTTTATGTTTCAAACCCAGCAGGCTCTGGGAGGAAATCCAGAATAACAGACACTTAGGAGCTCCTTTGGTCTTCAAATCTGAGCTTCCTACATAATCCAATCTGAGAATTTCATCCCATGATTTTTGTATTACATCTGTGATTTCTGTCTGTCTTACTATTTTTTATGAGAAGGAGCCACTCGTGCTTTGTACAAGGTCAATACAGAATTTTTACACCAGCACAGTTTGTGAGTCAGTTATGGGGATTTTATTCTTTTAACCAACAGTTAAAGCAGTGCAGCACCTGAAATGCATTCCCTCCCAGCTGTTTAAATGACACTTACCTCAGCATTAATTATTTTTCCACCTACATGGAAATAACATATTTATACATTAGGTCATTTCCCTGAAAAGGTTACAATCTAATCTGGAAAAAGAAAAAAGAAATACGATGACAGGAGCAAACAGTTAAAGGGCTGACCCAGAATCACACAGGTTGGCATCACAGGTGGGGACAGCAAGTAAGGTTTCCTGAGGCACAGGATGAATTTAAAAATCACCAGTGCTTTGGCTGTCGAGGTTTGATTACAGCAACGCACTGCAGTTCCCCCCACCAAAAAAAGGTCCTGACTGCAAAAGGGTGGGAGAAAGGGAGCAAACTGTAAGTTATTTTTATATATCTATATCTATGGATGTGTCTGTATATCCTTACCTGTCTGCCTCTATCAATCTTTCTTAACCTCCTCTTTCCACTGAGATGCAGCCATCTTCAAAATGTTTTCACCAGCTCCCTACATGAATGTCACAGGCATTGCCAAATTTCACTTCACAGGAGAGAAAATGTGTGTACTTTGTATTATTCATTT
>NW_010205080.1:199892-239069 GCF_000695765.1 Mesitornis unicolor | reverse complement strand
GAAAGAGTGCTGGTGTAATTATGCCTGAATAGCTACAGGGGTAGGAAAGGCCTAAATAAATGTATTTCTAGACAATTGGAGTAAATAGTTTTAATTAGGTTTGCAGCTTCTTCTAGTTCCATTTTGCCAGTGTTGAAACTCATGGTCTTTGAATGGGAGCAGGCAATGGGAAAGAAACCTGGTGACTGTGTTCTACGAACACCTTGTTGACCTTCAGCAGTTACATCCTTGGTTACTGCAGAAGCATTTGTTTAAGGGTAATTTGATCATGGGAATCCTCCTGGGGTTACTGCTGCTACAGGTCTTGAAAGGGGTCTGGCAGGGTTTATTTGTGTCACTTGTCAGGGTTTCCTCTCCCGGGAGCCCCAATTACAGCAGCATCAGGGAGGTATAAATTTAAATCTCCAGGCTCTGTGCGTCTCTACAGATGAACTCATTGGTGCCTATGAGAACTGTTCCCATTATAAAATATCACGTAAAATGACAGAGACCTTGGACCACTGAGAGCAGAAAAAACAATAAACATCGCACAGAGAGGAAATTAATTTCCCCCCTGTCCACCTTTCCTTTCCACTCCGCTGTATAATAACAGTGAGTGTTTGGATTGCAGGGGGCTGCTGGGGCCACGGGTGAGAGAAGGGGGGAGAAGCGAAGGCAGCAGAAATGGAGATTTTGTACTTACTAAAGCAAGTTATTTTTCAACCAGCGCTCAGCTCTAAAGTTCACCACTGAATTATTAAGTGTGGCAGGCTTAGAATCTGCTTCAGCAAATAACAGCTATATTTCTTTGGAAAAGCATGGAAGCTCAAAACTTGGGGCTGTGGGAAAAGCAGAGCAACTCCAGGGTATGGACTGGAGCAGCCACCTTTACGCCATCCACAGGGGGTGGACCATGGTCCAGAGTTCTTCACTTTGTCACCGTCCTTCCCCCATTGCTGGTTGCTCATCCCTTGTCTCAGCCTGGCAGCCACACAGGGGTGGGGAGGGAGAGATAATTGAGGAGTAGGTAGCGAGAGAGGCACGCAGAATAGATCATAGGATCTGGGCTCATGAGATTCCTCCTCTAAAGCAAAGGCCAGGATTCACGGACAGATGGGGGGAAAAAAAGTGATGTAGTTAATCTTGCACTTATCTAGGTGTTGCCTAAATACTCTGTTTTGCAAACAGTTAGCAAATGTGTAAAAGACTCCAGGGCAGAAATACCATCTTTTTACTCTTATCTCCAAACTGTACCCAGGTTAAACAAGTCACTGAATAATAATAGACCCTACTGATCTCTACAAACAGTCGTCTCAGTTTATTCTTTGACTACAGGTGAAATACTTACCATTGCTGTCTTGCAAGAATAAGATTTTGAGGTTTCAGTGTGGTTTACGCCACTGGAATGAAGGGAAAGCTCAGATCTGTTCCTCCAGACAAGTTGCAGACTCGGGCCAGCATCACTGAGAAGATGGTGTTTGATTCACACTGTGAAGATTCCTCTAGCGACTGAAGTGCTGAAGACTTAATTATGTTTTTAGATGATAGCTTAGATTCAGAAGCACAGGCTGTATTGTACAAACAAGGAAGCTGACTCAACGAGACACCCAAGACAGCCCAGCCCAACCCCTTCAAATGCGTTGCATAGATGATTGCTTTTCCAACAAGATTAAAAACTGAAGCAACATGAAGGGTTAGTATGTTTCACAATGAATTCTGATTTATCAAGCTTGATTTGTGGATTATGAATATGTATGTGATTTCTAAAAACAAAAGAAAGTTCATGTGGTTCATCTTTCTTTAAAAGATTAATTTAAACTCAGAGAGCAGTAACAGCAACACAAATATATTGTGTGTAAAGTCAGAAAATACAGAAAAGGAGCAAGGAAGGAGAAAAATCAGAAAAATCATGTAAGCTCAAGCAGGATTGACTATGTCCGGGGATTTACAGAGGTCTTGTACAGTCAATGCAGTTTTAGGATGAAACAGAGTTGTCTAGAATCTATCTTGACATTCAGTATTAACCCTTGTGCTTTAATTTTCTCCCAGAAACCAGAAGCTCAAATTTAGAGGGAGGGAGTTCTCTCTCAGCCATACTATTTGTCTTTTTCCTTTTTTCCCCAGACACAGCCCTCAAGGCTTGGCATCAGTTCCCATCTGCAGGAACCATACTGGAGGTTCTTTATCACAGCAGGCTTCCCAGAGGCCAGCAATCTTCTACCAGCTGGTTAAGTTGGCTTTATAGCTGTGTTCCATGGGAAGAAGTGCATAAAGGAGTAATTAGGGGACAAAAAAAGGCCCAGTGCAGTTCAGCGGGACCGCCTGGAGATGAAAAGATGGTGTTTTCCGAGTATGGAGCTGGATGCAAAGAATAAAGTTTCTCACCGAAGGCTGGTGATAATGATGAAAGTATCTGAGAGCTGATTGCAAACGCATCAAGGCCATACTAGAATCTTGAACATTAGAGAGGTGACCTCCAGCTAAGGCAAAAATTCTTTTTTTTTTTTGCCTGAAAGGATAATGAACATTGTCTTCAGAACAGCTTTCAGGTGCTCCTCACAAGGCAACACAAACACAGCCAGTGACCATGTTACCATGGAGTGGACAAGAGCGGAGAGCTGCTGCTCTGTTGTGAAGGCCTTATACCTCTAAGCATTACCATATTTATCAAGATAGCACACTGTCTAAGCATACAAGGTCTCCTATGCTCATCACCATGGTATCTGAGTGTCTCATTTATTATAGAAACAAACAACTCACTTCAGAAACGAGTTAAGGTTGCTAAGTGACAACAATGTACTTACTTATCACATCATTTGCAGAACTCTCACACTTAAAAGCAAGGAAATGAATGATTAAGGACCCTATACTTCCCACATTATATATATATATGTATTTATTTATTTATTTATTTATATATATATAAGAGTACAAAAGAGCGCACTTTTTATTTTGGCAAAACAACCTCATGCTTAACCTGTGGATTGTTTTCTTTTTTGCTTCCTCTCTTTTTTGTGATATTTTTATTGCATTGAGTTTGGTGTACAAACATTTTTTTAAGGAATATTCATAAGTGGCAAATATGATTAGTTAGTTGAAGTATTTCCAAGTACCATTGCTATTGGGTAATATTGCATTTGTAATAAGTGAAGATTTCCATAATATTGTTCTTCTTCAATCATTTTATAGAATCATAGAATCACAGGAGGGTTTGGGTTGGAAGGGACCTTAAAGCTCATCCGGTCCAACCCCTGCCATGGGCAGGGACACCTCCACCAGCCCAGGTTGCCCAAGGCCCTGTCCAACCTGGCCTTGAACACTTCCAGGGAGAGGGCATCCACAACTTCCCTGGGCAACCTGTGCCAGTGTCTCACCACCCTCTCATTTGTAGATGTGTTTCAGATTTTTTCAAAAATACTTTATTTTCTGTTTAAATTCTAGAAGTGATCATGCAAAACTATCTTTCTTGGGTCAGATTTAAGATTGTTGAGGGGTCTTATGACTCGTGTTCCATTGTATTTGACGAAAGAGTTTAGGTAAAATCCAAGTTCATTTAAAGTAAAAATAACTTTGTCATTGCCTTTGGATGGGTCAGGATTTCACCCTTTATATGTTTTATGTAGGCAATGAAAGATGTATGAAGTTCTTAATTATTTATTCTCTGGCTTTTAAGCACTTGGGTTTTGTACCTAATGCAATGGGAACAACTAGTGCTGGGGGAGTAATGCTGTTACTTAATTTTAACTTGTTTGAGGAACAAAACTGCTGTTTGTTCCAGGATTTCCTACATCACTCAGATGTTTATTTTCTGCTATTCTATCTTGTATTTTTGTGTGGATAAATTAAGATTCTGGGTCTAACTTCATTTAAAGTAGACCAGAGCTGTGCAGCTTAGGAAGATATGAACCTACATCACTGGAGGAACATCCCAGGTGCTGGGATGTTGTACCTGAATGGGTTGGAATTGGTACCAGTTAGTTAAACTCAAGTTGTGATCAGCCCTGGTCAAGCTGATAACAACAGGAACTCCACATCCTTCTCCTCCCACTGTCTTTGACATTGCCAAGGAGGATATCTCCTCTGAGGATCCTTGGCTGGTGACAGTTCTCTGGGCTGCTCTCCAAGCCATGCCGTGGCCCAGATTTCCAAGCAGCCAGGATGTAAAAGATAGGGCAGATTTTGAAAAACACTCTCCTTCCCTCGTCCCCGCCATTACACTACTTGCAAGAGGAGTTTCAAATGGACACGGTACTCACTGAGCTGTGGTCCCTTGAAAAATGTGGCCACTCACTTTGAGGCCTAAATGGGAGCTGTGTAATGTGGTTGCTGGAAGAATTAGTCAGTGACAAAAGGGCAGTCACAGCAGCTCTTCTCCATTAGCTTCCTCTTTCCTCCAACAATATCAATTATGGAAGCTCTAGCCCAAGGTTTCAAATAATAGCTATTTCTCTACAATGTTACTATTTTTGCACACAAAAATGCCTTTTGCATGAACCACTGTCAAGGTCTAATCTAATCTATTTATCTGCATTTACAAGGCACTTTTCTGTAGCATCTAAGTGTTCCACATGGATTAATCGACAACACTGTCATCCAAATACCACACTGTTTCAGTGCTTTGCAGCCCACTGAAAAAAACTCCTGGGCTAAAAACTTTCCTCTTGGATCCCATGTAAAATGGAAAGCATGACAAAGACCATGGCCATGTGGGGATCAAGAAAAACACTGTGAGCCAAAACCCGCTGTCAAAATTCTTGTTGATGTCAGTAGATTTGACACCAGCAGAGGTTTTAAAGTTGTGTCTCTCCTTGGTTTGTGCCCAGCCCAGCACTTCTGTTTACATTATCTGTATTAAGGTAGGACCTGGCCACCTCTTGGTGTCACCTTCTCGGCATGGGTAGTGTCCCCAGCTTCCCCATGCTGTCCCCTCTGGGTGCAAGCACATTTAGAGAACTGTTTCTTGAGATAAGCCCTAGGCTCTGCCCAGATGTGGGTTTGATATAGAGGAGAAAGAAAGTCTGGTGGCAAATCTGTCCCACAGTTGCCCTGATGCTGTTCTGAAGCTGCCCTACAGCTGCATGGTCCTCACAGTGCAAACCTGCGATGGATTTGGTCTGGCCAAATGACACCTTCTTTTACAAGAAGAAGCACCTTCTGGAAATACTCCTTGAGGAAACCATGAACTTTTCACTGCATCTTGGACAGGGACGTCAAAAAGGGAGATCAGGAAGGATCTCTGTCCCTCTGCTCAGGGACTGCAGCCTCTGGAAGGGACTCTCCAGCACTCTGCACTGTGCACTTCAGGTTTGCTCCTGGTTTGCTAAATCCTGCTGTGATTCAACAGACTCAGTATGCAAGCAAACAGATTTAGCTGAATCATAAATAAAGCCAGCATCCGCAAATTCCCCTCTCTCCTTCCAAAGAATTTGTCTAGTTTGTATTTTTAGGATTCGATCTGCCTCTGATGAGTAGTTATGAAATAGAATGGAGAGAAACGTGTCTTGCTCAACATCTCACAGAATCACAGAATCCCAGAACGTTAGGGATTGGAAAAGACCTCAAAAGCTCATCCAGTCCAGTCTCCCTGCCGGAGCAGGAACACCTAGATGAGGTTACACAGGAAGGCGTCCAGGCGGGTTTTGAATGTCTGCAGAGGAGACTCCACAACCTCTCTGGGCAGCCTGGTCCAGTGCTCTGTCACCCTCACTGAGAAGAAGTTTCTTCTCAAATTTAAGTGGAACCTCCTGTGTTCCAGCTTGTGTCCGTTACCCCTTGTCCTAGACATCTCCTTCTTGTCCTATTCACTCCTTTGCCACAGCCAGCATTTCCAAGTCAGCAAAGGGCCCTATGGCCCTTTCTTCTGAATACTGTCTCTGGGTTATGTGATGTGGTTGGACAAGAGAGAGAGAGAAATGTGGAGAGAAAATATCAGCATTTAACTCAGTAGTATATAGATATACTAAACCAGAATAAATTTCTAGCTCTTCCTTTCCTTCAGCCTTAATTTCCCTAAATGAGACACCCTCTGTGATGAATTCTCCCCAGGCAAAATAAAACGTTTTTCCTCTGATTTTGGCTGGCTGTGTCAGCCAAAACTGCCTGACAAGGCCCCAGATCACAGGGCAGGCAGAAGTAATGGGAGAATTGGGAAGAAGGGGAGCTGGACAGCACAGCAGGAAAATCAAACCCTGCATATAGAAAGGAGAAAATGAAGGGATTTGGGCAAGGAAGAGATAAGGATGATTCCACTGCCAAATTCCTCCTGAGAGGTGGCGTTGTGTGGGAGAGAGGAGGAATTGCTTAGCAAGAGGTGGAAGAAAAGGAGGTTATAAAATATGCCGAGACCCCCATGCTAGAAAGGCAGGTACCCAAACCCAGCTGAAAATGAAGGCAGGTTTCTTGGGTCTCTCAGAGAAGACCCTGTTCAGAGCAGCTGCCACTACAATCTCCTAATTGGAAATAATTGGGATTCTGTCTCAAACCACAAAGCCCTAAATTAGCCAGTGCAGCCTCCACCGGGAAGCATCTGTTGCCATCTCCAATGGCAACAGTTCAATCCCCACTGCATCGCACCCGCTCCCTCCACCCCGAGCATCCCGCATCCATGGGCGGGTGAGGGTGCAGAGGGAGCCCAGGGAGAGGCAGGAGCAGGGTGAGGGCTACCAGTGGCCTTGAGAGACAAGATTGCCCTGGGATGCCAAGGAGAGTCATGGTGGGGGTGGTCAGGGGGTGCAGGGGATGGTGGGGAGAGGTGGCTTGGAGAGGCAGTCCCACTCCCAAGCACCGCTGACAGCAGCTGTTCCAACATCACACGACACAGAGGGCCCTGGGAAAGATTGTTAGAATTAGTGTTTTTTGCTGATTATGTTAACGGCTCCTTTGTGCTGTTCGTATGCTTGTGTATAATTAAGATGGGGTTTTATTTATTTATTTATTTTTGGGTTTGCACAACAGGGAATGGGGAAAATAGTGACAACAGTAAAGAAAGATGGAAAGGGCATTTAAGCCTTTTGGGGTGGTTTTTTTGTGGGGTGGGAAACCAGGGTCAGGTGACAATAAGAAATATTTGGAGCAGGAAAGGGTGACCCCCCCCATTGACCCTTGTGGGGTGATACATAGTAAAGTGTTTGCTTGATGAAAAACAGGCCTTTTGAAATAGATGGAGGACCAGACTCCCCAGCCGGTTTGATTGTTTTACTTTCTTACATCTCCCTGTGGGTTGAATGTGGCACATTCACCTCTCAAGAGTCACAGCTCCACATCATCAGTGACATCTCAGTTCTCCCCTGTGCCTGTTGGTGCCACTCAGCTGGGCAAAATGAGATGGAGAGCTGCTGGCCAGCTGGGCTTCCCATGGTCCCTGAGAGTCCTCAGCCACCGCAGAGCAGGCAGAGCCAGCTGGAAAGCTCAGGGTGGGATAGGGAGGCAGCCCATAGGCAAGCGTGCATTGGTGAGCCTTCTGCTGCCAGTGCACCAGAAACAAATCCTCCCAGGTGTCCTGGTCTATGTTTTATGACCAAGCAGGGAACAGGTAATGCTTTGAAAACCACAGGCCCAGACTTATGCATACACATTGCCCCTTAGGGAAATGCCTGAAAAGACTTAATTGATTACTACAAAATGCGCCATGCACAGTGCTGTGCACTACCTTCCCCTCTGCATGCTCCAGGCTTCCTTCTTTCCATCCACCAAAGTACTGAAGCCCTGTAAATGGGGATTGCAGACACTGTGTGAAGTAATTTGTGTTGCTGGAAAGAGATACAGAGTTAACAGATGCTTTTAAAGCACATTCATCCTAACCTGGGTGCCTTGAAGCCATTTTTGCTCTCATATTGCACTTAGAGATTTTTTCATCCTGGAACATGGGAGACTAAAGAGACTGGGGAAGAGTCTGATGCATTTTGATAACAAATTGGGTTAAATTGTCTGGGTACTCCTAGCCTGGGGCAGATGCTGCAACAAAGCTGGAAAACACTTGGAAAAACCTGGGTCCAGCTCTTGGTGATATCTGCATGATGCTGGGCTGTGAGATGAAGCAAAGGAGGACTTTTCATCCAGAAATCATCCTTTGAGTTTCGTAACTGGGTAAGAGTTACCCTAACTTTCCTGGGGAAGTTTCACTAGCACCCATTTTGCTTCTGCCCTTGGATCTTAATTAGTGGAGGAGGTTCTTACATTTGCCTGCCTATTTTGTAGGGTGAAATTCAGCACGTAACAAACACCAGCTAAGCCTGGTTTGTTTTTCAAGCCTCTAAAGGACACCAACTTACTCTTTTCCCAGCTTCAGACAAGACAAGTGGGAATGAAGAGTCTGTGCTTTCCTTATTGGTATTATATTAGCATCCATATAACTCTCTTGAGATCAAGGCTGCTTTGTGCTCAGCACTGGGGACCAGTGACCTAAGGGATCGTCCCAGCCCTAAAATATTTGCTCAGGTTTACAGGTGAGATGGGAAATGAAAAGCCAGGAGCAGCAGAGGAAGGGTTTACCTAAAGTCACAAAGGCTGCCATCACAAGGGGGCTAGAAATGTGTCTCCTGAGGCACAGGCTGATTTTTAAGCTCCCAAGATCACTATCTATAAGTAAGATCAGCTTACAGCAATGTCCTGCAGCTTTGCCCTGCCCGAGCACAGTACTGACTGCAAAAAGGGTAGGAGAAAGCAAGAGAATCTGTAAATCACTTTACTCTGTTTTGTCTATACTTATACATAAAGCTCACTTTTTTCCCAGAGATGTAGACATTTTCAAAACGTTCCCATCAGCTTCCCAAGTAAATATCAAAAAAATTGCTAAATTTTGTCTCACAGGCAAGAAAATTCATGACTACCCTGAGTGCCAAGTGGCCACAGGGCACCTCTGGGAGAAGGCTGTTATAGTCAGTGTCTAGATTAGTGAAACACACACTGGGGATATTTAGGGCTAATTTACGGGAAGCAGAGGGGCACCAAATAACAGCTCTGTACCTGAACCTTCCCTTCACCTATCTGATCTCAAACTGGCAGCATGAGGTTCTGTATTTATGCTCACGAGAATTCAGTGCAAAGCAGTGTAAGTCCAGCCAGAACAGCCCTTGAGAGGAGAACTCTTCTCTTTCTCACTGCACTAGAATACCGACCAGTTTATAGCTTGCCTTTCACCTGGGGTACCTAGATGTCCTTTTTTCTTGTTTTCCCTAAATCCTAATCCAGCCTCTGGTTCATGTAGTTCAGGGTACTGCTTTCTATTCTTGACCTCTGTTCTATAGATCACACTAATCCCATCTATAAATTAGTTCATTTACTGAACATCAAGCACAAAGCAAACAGCACAAAGGCATCTTTACCTGGCCATAATCCCAAATCAATATCATTTAATTCTTCTGTCTAAATCAGTGGTGATGATCTGTACCACCATTTAAGTGCTAATGGTCCACCTGTTACATGTGGGACCTTGATGTGGGATTGGGGCATCTTTCTACCTGTATATGTGCTATTATCAACATGCCAACAACCCACCCATTAGGACCCAGTGCACTACAGACATTGCCAAGCCATCATGGGGCCTGAAACTCCACATAGTTTGAAAGTTGAGCTTTTTAGCCCTTGCTAATAAGAGCTTAACAGGGAAACATGCTTAGGAAAAGGCTGCAAGAAATATTGGTAACTATAGCTGGGTATGATGTTAAGGGTCAATTTTTTGTTTGCTAAAAAAAGTAATTTCAGGGCACAGGAAACTTTTCACAAATATGTTTTGACTCCTTTAAATAGCTTATCTGGAAACAAGAGCAAATAAGAAAGATAATAGTCTATTTTGGCATTTTAGAAATGAAGACTCTCTTCCAAAGAAAACATGGTTTTCTGCTAGCCAAACTGTATTTATCTTAAGCTTAGAGATTCCCAAAGATGGAAAGAAATTTCATGTTTAATGTAAATCAAAAATTTTTCAGTTGAGCCTAAGAGAAATTATCCTTTCCTTTAATTTTCACAAGAATAACAAACAGGGAAATAATCCATATTGGTTCATGTGAATCCTAAACATTTACTTTACCCCCTTGCTTTGCCCAGGAAATCAACAAGAAAATCTCTGCAGCTTTGCAGAGAGTCACTACACTTAAAGGATGTCCTGCTGCAAGGAATCGTATTGAGTTTTGAGGCACGAGGCGTCTTTTTTTTCTACTTTATCCCTTTACAAGCACACTGAAAACAAGCTTTATAAATCAATCAGACACTAAGGACAAAATTGTTTGCTGAGATACACACGCTTCATTCTTAGGGACAAGGCCTCAGCACTTGTGATTCCAGCTGGGTGGGACTCAGACCCAGAAGGGATGAGGCAGAGAAATCACTTTCCATTTGTTCAGACACTTCTTAACTCCACTCGACAGGAGTGTGAGGACAGAGCTGGTGGCCCTGAGCCACTTGTTAGTCAAGGAAGACTCCAGAATGTTACGCTACAAGTGTTATGAGTTTTTCGAGCATCAGCAGAGGCATCGGGAAACTGGCACATCCTGAAGGTAGCATAGCAGCCCAGGCAAGTCATTCCTAGGATATCTGCTTTTCAGACACTTTCTGAGGAGGAAAATTAAAAGTAGGAAGGAATATCTTTTGTGCAGGAAAAATATTTCCTTCCTCCTCTGCCTAGCCTTGTTCTGTACCAAAATGAACTGTAATATGAGGAGTTCACTTTTAAGAAGGTCCTGTGATCAGCAAAATTATAAGGGATATCAACTTGCTTGCATCATCTGTAATTATTTCTATTTTCTACCACTCAAACTGTAAGGCCTCCTTTACTACTACTACTAGTAATAATAACAACAAAAAATAAGTAAAGAATATTGGTGTTCTTCATCACAACTAGCTACCAACACCTCTCTGTTACTTTTAAGAAGTGCCAGAGAAAGAAAAGGTGTTGTGAGACTGAAGAAAGAAAAAGTGATGGGAGACAGTGCCCTGTGCACAGGAGATAGGAACAACATGGGATTTTATTATCCTTATAAAAAGTCTCTTAAGCAAATGTACTGTCCAAAGATTCCTGCAAAGCAAGCAGTACACAGTTGGGAAGGAGCCCGAAGTGGAGCCATGATGCGTGGCAGAAAACTCTGATGGCAGCAATCCTGCATGACGGACACACCAGTGTGATATAGGGCAGCAAAGGCACCTTGGTTTCATGCCCACAACAGGAGGTTAGTGGGGTTGTCAGAAACACCCAGGCAGATCATCTGCCAGGAGGCAGAGCACTGTATAGTAGCAGGAGCTGTGTAGCTCCTTTAGTGCAGCACAGAAACAGACCGTGTCATAAACTCAGTCATCTACTTGTTTGAATTTCCCCTGTAGGACTGGATTTCCTTAGGATGCCCTCTCATGGCACACAGTCCTCAAGCTATGGTACGTAGCAATCCCTGTTTAAACTGATCCCTCTTGTTTCACAACCCAGTCTTACAAAAAACTTCCTCATGAGGAAGTGAACAAGTGAGTGACTCTAATGTGTTCCCAGAGGAGGGTTAAAGGGAAAACTCAGCCATCCAGCATCTTGGAGTCCCTCAGCTGAATGTATCTCACAAAGGTGGAATAATGTTGACAGTCTTCTGCCTTCCTATCACCTCCTTTGCCTGATTGTCCCCTCCATTTCAGGCTCAGGAATACCCCTGACTCCAGTGCTATCCTAGAAACTGGTCTCCTGGATATTTAAAGATGCTTTTTGGATTCCCCTTTTTGGAAAGGTTCTCACGTTGGAGGCAGGGATGTGGGAAGGAACACAAAGGGCTTTGACTCTATTCAGCCGTTATCCACCCTGATTAATTTTACAGCTAATGACTCTCCAGACATGGTGATGTATGGGGGGCTGTCGGTGACAAAAAAATTGAACTTTTACTAATTAAGTAGAACATCTTCATAGGGTGAAAGGTTTTGCTAACGAAAGTAACTCACAAAGAATTATGTTGGCTAGAGACTGCTGCCGAGATCAGACAGAGGACGGAGGGAGGGAGAGCTATAAAATATTCACTGCAGCTCCCAGTCCAAGATTTCACTCCCAGGTTGTCTCTGCACAGCAACTACTCCCTGCCACGTTTCCTGGGCTGCAGTGCATCTCCCTCTCAGAAGAACATGGCTGACACTGTATACACGCACCCCTGTCTGCATGAGAAGTGTTATTTAATGCAGTAGCCTTGGCCTAGCACCAAGGATTTGTGCTATTTTTTCCAATCACCATGTGAGGTTAACATACAGAACAGTGTGAGGCCCGTAGTAGTGCAAGGATGTGATTTTCTGGCTTATCTTCCTATGGATGCCACGGAAAGGATACTGCAGTGTACAACTCCCTCTCCCATGCAAGAGAACAACCTCAAATGTAGATCAGGATGAGTGAAAATGTGTCCTTCATGAAGGTGCCACATAAAGGACTAACTTAGCATTTGACAGAACAAAACCAATCCACCTTGGTACAAAGAGAGAAGCAGCAGGAGCAGTGTCCTGGAGTGGGATGAGAGACAGAGAAGTGTGGAGCTGCAGCCTCCCCTCCTTTCTTTCCCTTCCCCTCCCCTTTCCAACCAACTTCCCACTTGCTGCAATGCTCATTACTTTATAATTCTATTGTCGCCCTTTCACTGAGAGATTTGTGGTGTTTTAACCAAGAAACCTACATTAAAATATTGAAATAGGTCATTAAATATTTATTTTCTTCAGCTACTTATAAAGGCAGAGGGAAATTGGGGAAAAAACTGTCAGAAAGGAGCATAATACTCACATTTTTTGATGAGACTGTTTATGGTTATGTTGCCTGAGGGACCTGCAAAGACAGAATCACAGAGGCCACGGTGTTAGCTTTTCCTCCTTGTGCTCTGTCTTCCTCTCCAGTGGCCTTTTTCTATTCTAGGCTTCAGCTTGTTGTGCTCAATTCTCCCCTCTCCTTCTCCAGTGTAAATCAAGGTTAACTCCATTCGGGTTGGTCAGGGAAGCAGCCAAAGACACAGATTTTCATCCAAATGGAAATTTGGGGATTGACCCGCACTGGTGTTCCAGTCCCTGCTCCTCCTTTCCTGTGCGAGGAGGGAAACCAAGAACGGGTCTGCCAGAGGCACCGGGGCTGTGTAGGCATGAAATCAGTGTGACACTTGAGTCAGAAGCAAGGTCTACACTTCCAGCTTCTTCATCAGCTGCTCAATCCTTTTCCATCTGCTCATGGAGATGGAGAAAGATGGCAGGAATTATCTTCACAGGTAGCAGACAGCAAATCATCATTAGACAATGCTTGCTATCCTAGGAGGAAAGTACCAAGGGATCTTGAATAATGCCAAGTGCTGGGATCTCTGATAAGGTCAAGTGCCAGCCAAGAGGCTGCTGTGACTGCAGCCACAGCATCTTCACAGATTTGCCCCTTAGCATGGATTTAAGGGATTTCCCTGGAATTCTGAACTCTTATATCCACAGCAACAACTCTGTCTTCCACAGACCTGCATGACAAGGCTGGGAACTGCACTCAAGCTGCCTTTCTTTAGCCCAGTAACTAATTTTTAAAGATCCACATGTGATGCCACTGTGCGTGCAGCAGAGACAAACTCAGTGTGCAGCAAGCCCTGGCCACTGAAGAATTAAATTTCCAACTTTGGGGTGGTAGAAGAACATCTTGCTGTGCTTCTTCACTTTTTGCTCTCTCCAGTGTCAAGCACTCCATTTCTAGGATGCTTAACAATTTATCCATTTCTAGGATGCTTAGCAATTTACTTATGGCAGCCTGTACTCACACACGCGCACATTCCTGGACAAGTTGGGTTGTTGTCACCTGATTGTCAAGGCTTTTCATTTTCATCTGCAGGTGACAAGATAGCACCAAGGGAGACAAATGGTTATGGCAACAAAACAAAAATAACCCAAGAGTTCATGAAGCAGCTGGTCAGCACAAACAACAAACAGAAATCCACTGGCACTCATTCTGGATGAATTCACTGGGCAGCCTGGTTTGAGGATTAAAGAGCAGGGAAGACTGAAGCCCCTGCCTGGTTCACCCATCTCAGTGCATCCCTGTGAGACGGTCTGGGAAATTTCCTGGGTGAGGAGTCAGAGCATAAAGCAGAAACAACAGTATCAGACACTTGGCATTCAAAATCCCAAAATTCAGCATGAGAAGAGCTGTTCACAGAGGCCAATCAGAGAAAGGGAGGACATATCACAGGTAGAAGGATATTGTGGAGGGTGTTGCAGATTTTACCCCAAATATTGTATCTTTTTTCTGTGTTACCTCATTAAAATAAATCCCTCCTCTTGACAAAATATGGTGCTCATATACATTAAGTGTCCATTAGACAAGAAACTGAAAGAGAAGGAAAAACAGTGATCCCCAAAATCACCTCAGCTGCAGGAGACTTAAAAGGATCCATTCACATGTAGGACAATGAAACTTTTAGGCCAGCCCTGGTAGGTGCCTGGACAGGGACCCCAATGTGAGGAAGCCTGACCATGGCCACGCTGTGCAAGTACCAGGGCAGGGGCTCTCCAGCAGTGTGGGATGTGGGGAAAGCTCCTCAGAAAACACCGAGTCCTACAGCAGAGATGGGATTATTTGGATTTTCCACCCCATTACATCAAGTGCCCTTTTCCCTCTTCATTGCTCCCTAAAAGTGTTTATAATAGGTAATTTCCCTTTAGAAAATTAATCATCATCTCCCAGTAATTCTTTTTCATTGATTCCCCACTCAGGTATGACTGTATTTTTGGTGTGCAGAAATTAAATATTTCAGCCCCAAGTTCAGTTCTGAAAGAGGATTTTTCTTTTCTTTCTTTCTTTCTTTGGGACTTTTTTCAGTGCTCAGGTTTTTTTCACAAAACAAATGAGCACAGAAACTACAATACCAAGCTGACACTCCCTATGACATTTTGTAATAATTAAATGAATTGTTTTGAGCTGCTCAGCACTTCGATGTGTTTCAGGTATGTCTGTCTGGAAATGAGGGGGACAACTGTGCCAGGTGTTGGCCCAGGTACAGGGGAACAGAAAAACGAAGATTTCTTTGAGACACAGATAAGATCCACATTACGCATGACTCAGCACCTCATGTCAAAATTTGGCCCGTATCAAAAGGAGCACAAAAGGCTGATCACAATGAGCAATAATCCAAAAATAAGCTGGTGAGAGGAGCGTACTGTGGATTTCAGAGTGGGGCATGACAATTAGAGCTGTGCAAGATAGTCACAGGGACAAAAATAGATCCAATTCCAAGTGGAAGGTGCCTTTGAAATTTGGGATTTGCATTTTTTGTGTGCATGCATTCAACTCAAAAATAGCAACTTGGTTAAATAGAAAAGGTAAAGTGTGAGGATAAAATAAATATTACCTTATTGTAACAATAAAATATCTAAATCTAGAAGAAACCCAGGAACATTGCTTGCGCAAGATTTAACACAAAGGATTGCACTTTGTTTTGTTTTGCTTTAACAAATTTGTTCCTCACTCTAATCACTGTAAGAGAAATACTGTAGCGCCTTTCCCTTCAGCAGAGAAAAGACATCTTAGATGAAAAGGATGCCCAGTGACATCAGGAACCTGCATGCATGTTCTTGATCTTCCACTGACTTCAGGGGGAATCAAATAGTCTCAGCTTTTTATAGGTAGTTAAGTACCTGGTGGGGGTCTCAGATGCACTTCAGAGCCTGACAGTCATACACAGATTTCTGTGCATGTTTCTCTCTCTCTGCACCACAGGTGACAGGGATGGCAGGATTTCCTCAACTCCCAGGGAAAAGACAGTGAAATGCTTAGATAGTACCTTGATGAAAATCAGAGGAGATTTCAAGACAGGTGTAACCACCAGCTTTGAAAGAGCTTGATTTAAAAAAATACACAAAAAAATTCTCCACATCTCACCCATGATAATCCAGCCTTTTGACTTTGTCCCACTGGCACTCATGCAGGGAGGGATACAGGCACTTCCTGGAACAGGGTGTCCACCCGAAGAAATTCAAATGCCTTATTTGCAATTCTCATTGTTAATATTTCAGACTAGATTTTAAAGATACTTCCTGCAGCTTCTGTTTTGACTTTTTCAGCTCTATTCCGAGTACTGAGCTTTTTTGAAGCCTTTGCTCTGCTGCAATAGCCCCACCAGTTCAACACATTAATCAGCTTTCTCTCTGCTTTCTCTCACTATAAGGAAAGGAAACCTCCTTCCCACCATCTCTTAGGAAGTGGCCTGTACATGGGCACAAGTGCCCACCCTGAGTGCCTCTACTTGCCTGGATCCCTCTCCCATCCCTCCAGCTCTTTGCAGATGGGTTCTGCCTTCGATACAAATGGCTTCGTGCATCAACTCTGATACTGGCCTCTAACAATATTTTCCAAGGTATTTTAGGTGGCTAATCCACCATTAGGACACACAGCTGATGCTTGAAATTCTAACATTTTCCACATTTTGTAAAACAGCTCATTACCGAAAGGGTGCTCCCATGTTGACATTTCTCTTGTAACTTACGCTATTTCTCACACTTCTGTCCCAGACCTGAAGGTATATCTTGACACCTTTTTGGTGCTTTAATATCTCTCACTACTGGCTTTTTTTTGGCATGGAGGGGGTGAAACAGAAGAATTTGTTCATAAGCACAAAAGGATCCTGTGTCTATCACTCAAGACCATCCCACTCAGTTATATTGTTTTACTCTGTCAGCCCAGTGCCTTGGACACAATTAATATACAAAAATCCTTAAAACAAATCCCAGGACAGCAGCAAGGAGGATCACACAGACAAATCTTAATGCTGATAACATTCATCATTTTATCAGCTTTCTGGTAAAACAGAGGAGAACTGGAGCCCACATTTTCCATCACCTTTCAACAAAAAACAAAAATCTTGCTTTTATCAGAGTTTTTATTTGATTTCATCTGTTGGAGTGGGTGGGGAGGCTGGGGCTGATTCTGATTAACAATGCTGCTCCCTCCTCACTCTACTTTGGCTCACACTCTGACATTTATTTGGAGAAATGAGGTCATTCTGGGGTATTTTGGAATGAGGTAGCTGGCACATTTCATGGCTGCAAGGAAGCTATGGCTGGGGCCATCTCCAGTGGTGATGGATTTTTGCAGAGACCCAAGGTCATTATGGAAAATTTGGCCCCATGCATCAAGGTCAGCCTATGAAAGCTCACTGTGTTGAACAAACCTGACCTGAGTGCTATGTGATGGGACCTGCAAAACAATCCCCCTTCTAAAATAACTGTCTTCAGGCCAATCAAATGACAGTGCTGCCAAGCTCAAAAGCATGCCCAGCTCACTGCAGCCCTGCCTGCCTTGCCAGGCGTACTAAGGCCCTCAGAGCTTTGGACAGACATAAGAGAACAGAGAGAAAGGGTTGAAGAGATCCCATGGAAGCATCACTGACCAAGCCAGAGCTGTCTTCTGTCCTCATTTGCTTCCCATTTTTTTCCTTCTCATGTTCCTGTGGTTGTGAAAAATGCTCAAAGGCCAAGAGTTGACCACCCTGATGTAAATGAAGAATATTCCCAAACTGCCTCCTGAAAGGATTCTTGCATTTAATTACATCCAAGATTGGATATCTCGCCCATTGCCTTAAAAATGCTGAAGACAAGCTCAAGTCCATCCCACCTATGATGTAAAAGAGCGAGTTGCTTTGTGTAGTGTTTCTCCTAGGGATGCAGGTATCTGGAGACAGATGCTCTTTGTGTGCATCTCCAATGACAACCTCTACCAGAAGCCTCTGATCTAAGCAGTCACTGACCACCACACCACAGAAACCTTTTCTTCTGCCACTCCATATCTCATCAATAGAAAGTCACACTAGTTATTTCATTTAACACCTTTTTTTTGAATCTTTCTTGGGTGACAAATTGCATGAGACATACAGAGGAAGGGTGTGGTGTTTAGGGCTCAAATCTGAGACAAGAAAAATGTCAGTGGCTATTTTTGCCTCTGCCTCAAACAAAATCCGTGCCCCAGGGCAGCCAGTCACACTCTGATTTTTTTATTTTTTTATTTTTTTTTAATTTCAGCTGTGTTTGTAGCACTCTGGAAATGCTTAGGTATAATGTGAATTGTCATCACTTTCCACAGTCCTACACTCATCTCTGGGAAACTGGATCACTTAGACTTTGGGAAGTCTGGCTTTTCAATTTCTATTCCTATGTGACCCCAAGAAGCTTTGAATATCAGGAAATTCAGATAACCCAGCTGTTTTCTCTTTGTAACCTTGGCTTTAATTTAATTGTCCATACTGAGAAAACTTTAAAGAATCTCCAATATTTAACCATGAGACTGTCTGTAAGCCAAGGGTAAGTGGGGAGTCCCTAAATCTTTGTATATTCTAGAAATGGGATGGGATTTATGGACCATTGTTCAAAGGAATGAAACTATACATTGGTATAGTGAAAGGCAAAACTGGAGATAATATGAGTTAACCTTGCATTGAGTTATCTAGGAGAATAAACCCAAAGGTAAAGCTACCCTTACTCTGTGAGCCACCACTATTTTTCTCCCTCTTTCCTTCTCCCTTCCAAAAGGCATGAACTCGATAGAATGGCAGGAAAAAAGATCAAGAAAAAAACAAGCCACTGCTACCACCACCAAAACGCTTAACCACAAAAGCCAGCCCTGAAAGTTTGTTGCAATGTCAGCAGGTAAAGCAATATCAGCTTCTGAAAAATTAATATGATGCTCACTTGCTGTCTAGTTCCTCCTCTGCTTGTCAATAATTCTGTTCATTCTACAAATATTAAACCTCTTTGCCAGAGCCCTTAATGTGACAAGAAGCTGATGCCTGAAAGCGTGATTACTTTCAACTACACATCGTATTTAATTTATTATATAACCTGGTGTTATTGCTTTTATTGATGAACTGTACAGTGTAAAATGATTATTTGTTAAAGATTTCACTGTAGTAAAGGAAAAAGGAAAAAAAAAGATGAAAAGGAGAAAAATCTTTGCTGGTCAAAAAAACCTACTTGTAAATGTTTTTCTGAAAAGATTTGGGAATAAGAGTTACTATTATTACCCAATGTTTGTCTTCGCACATTCTTTGCACTACAGAACAGATCCACCTTCCTCCATCACTTAATTCAATCCTCATACTGAGATAGGAACAAGTAGTGGAGGAGTAGAGTGAAACCCTTCCTGATGGGATGATGTATATGTAACTCTTCATGCTCTACATCATTAAATCCAGGTGATTTGTCTCGGCAGGACAATCTAAGTCTTGCATCTAAGCTTAAGCTTCATCTTTCCCTTTATATTACTGTAATGTGATAAGAGCTTTTTGGTATCAGTCATTTATACTGAGAGACTGCCTTTTTGGCTCAGCTATGACACAAATGTGTTACAATGCTACACAGGCAAAATGAAGGATGAGATTCTGGCCTGCAAATAACATATACTCTGAGTCAAAAAGGTAGGAAAAAAGGGAGTTTGTTTTATGCTTATAAGAAACCAAGGACCAAAGGCACACTGGAACTAGTGCTCATATTGCAACTTAATTTCAATAAAGATACCATTTCTTTGGCTTCCAAGTTGTGCGCTGGAGTGGTTTGTCTTTTTATGGACTTTAAAGTAAGCGGTTATCTTAGATGACTACTGTGAATGCTCATGGTAGAGTCTCTGGCTAATCCCTCCTGTCTATCTCTCATTTTAAGCTTTCAATTCATAGGCATAAATGATGACCTGAAAAACACATGGTCTCATTTGGGCAAGTCAGTGCTGAAAGTCTGTGGTCTTTCTCTGATGTTCCAGCTCCCGAGGGGAGGATCTTGACTTGCCGCTATGAATAGCCAACTGTCAATAGCCCTTCCTTGAACCTCCATGGATCCTGCCTTCCTCATTTCAGATGCAGAGACAGTAACTGTGATTATTCTACACAAAACTGGTCACAGCAGGAGACTGCATAGCAGCCAGGATGCCCCCAGCAGAGCATCCCTGTAGAGTATTTAAGTCCTAACGCCATCTTCTTCCAGATATACTTAGTTTCAATTTGCTAAGTGGCAGACGGGGGTGAAGTTCAGTTTATAAGAAAATGCATAAAAAATAAAAACACAGAGGAAATGCATTACTCAGTCCCGAGTTGCAGAAATGAATTATCTGCTGATTCCCAAAACCATGATATCAGCTGGAGTTTTACCTCTGGTTTCATTCAGGTAATAACACAGCATTTTGAACAGAAGAAATTTTGAAGCCTGCAACCTAAACAGAGATGTCCCCCCTGATTAAAAGGTGCGCTGCATTTCCATAATACACTGGGAGAAATGCAGCCTCAGAAGAATTCTTGGAATGGTTTGATACAGAAACAGATGTAATAAAGAGCTCAACCTGCTGTGGAGAGACATTTCTCTTGCTAATTGGTTATAAACAATGCTACTGATGGCATCGATATATGAAACAAGAACTAAGAAATAAGGAAGCCTCGTTTTGGATGCATTTCTGTCTCATGGCTGGTTGCAAATACCAGTTGAAGACCTTGTTGTTGGGGCTTTTCTGAAGTAGCTCTTGTAGAGGTTTTTTTTCTGAAAGTCTTGGACCTTATGCTGCAGCTTCCCTGTTTACCAGGA
Organism: Mesitornis unicolor; assembly: GCF_000695765.1. Classification (NCBI taxonomy): domain Eukaryota; kingdom Metazoa; phylum Chordata; class Aves; order Mesitornithiformes; family Mesitornithidae; genus Mesitornis; species Mesitornis unicolor. Next base: position 218,576 of record NW_010205080.1, on the reverse strand, counting down.
ACTTTATCGTCTCCTGATTCCACCCAAATGTCTAACTCCAAAAAAACAGAAGCAAAAAATATGATTATTTTCTTTGCAGGGTTTTGACCCAGGCTCTATTACGCTAGATGAGAAAAAATTTTGGGAGTTAAAAAAACAGAAATACAAACCCAAATGGCCTGTAATTCCAAGAAAGACTTAAATAATAGGAATTATTCAACTTGCTGTTTCATTGCCTTCATGACCCCTACCATCTTCTGCCTTCCAGATGCCAATGAGATTTTAACTGAGATTCTGGGAAACACAAGAGACCTGCAGCTCTGATTGCATAAAAGGAACAGAGCAAATAAAAGAAAGCAAGTAGCAAGGTGAAAGCAAAATAGAATAAAGCAGATGAGGAAAAAAAAAAAAGAAGACACACAATGTTGATAAGATTTCTAGATGGCCCAGGGAGTTTTGTTCATCTCCAGGACATTCATATTTACGTGAATAAGGATCTTCATGCTATGTCCTGTGAGCACAATTCTTCCTCCTTCCCTTTCCCTGGCTCCATTCCCTCTTTCTCTTTTCCCTTCCATTGCTCTTCAATAGCAATGTCTTCAAAATAAGGTCTCCTGCTTTCTAGAAGGACCACTGAGCCGTGCAGGCCACCGAGGTGAATGGCAGGTACAGTGATTCACAACCAACTGTGCCAAGCAGGCTTTGGATTGTGATGATATTTTCCACAAATATTCTCCTCCTGGCAACCCAGCCAGACCCTCCCACATGTTTGTGTGTAGAAACGCAGGTCTCTGCCTGGGCCAGCATCCAGTCATGCTCTGAAGGACATAGGAGACACCTCACCATTACCTGGCTGATTTTGCTCCCCAATTCTAGCCATCCAAACTGAACCCTCAGGTAATTAAAAGGAAAGCAGATGTGGGAGTTATGTTTCTGGTTTTGTTTTTAAAATTCTCCCTCATCTCTGAGGAATTTAGCAAAGGTCATTTCTCAATTCTTTTCTGATTTCTCCTCTGATGCCTTGCTCTGTGTCAGGGATGTGGTGTTGACCTCCAGCAGCAGAACTTCTGCTTTGTTCCCAGCACTGTCCCGAAGCGCTATGCAACTCGTTGAAAATCCATTAATTCTCTGTCTGCGCCCTATCAGATTAAAACTTCTCTTCAAATAACATTTCAAATATCAGTTGCTTCGCCTTAATATCTTTCTTCCATAACATTTCTCACAGCTCCACACACACTGCTCCCCTGGGTAATTCCCTTTTCCATGCGTATTGTTGATTCTTTAACAACACGCAGTCTGCGCGCCCTCTTCCTGCCGATGTTCTCTGCTGCACCTTGCTCCTTCCTACCTCGTCTCCACTTTCTCTCACCCTTACTCTATTCCCTTTATATGATCAAAAGCAGCAGGTCTTTTCTACATTTCCCAGTCCCAAATTACAGCCCCAGTGCAGATCTACAGTTAACAGAGGCTTCCTACATTGCCAGCCTGCAAAACTTACTCAGCTGCATGTTTGGCAAAACAGCAGCCACCAAATTTGCTGGGGCCACGTGTGTGGATGCACCAAAACATGTTTCTGAGTAACCCTGGAAGATCCACACTAATTATTTCCCTACCAACCAGATGAGATTTCCCATTTCCACTGGACTGACTTCCAGTCCCTCATGGCCACACTGCAGCTACGGAGGACAGGGAGGCTGTGAGGTGTTTCACATCCCACCAGACTCACAGATAGGCCTGGGCTATGACTCCACAGCCTCTGTCACAAGGCATTTGTGGGTGGCAGCTCATTTTTATTTCCATCACTGAGCCCCAGAAGTTACGGATGCAGCATGGAGATCATGACTCAGTGCATTGTCCCCGTGCTCAGCCAACACCTTCCTGATTTGGAACAGCGAAGCTTGGATGTAGGTTCAGTGTTGGTAGACATGGGCTTGTGTAGGAGAGAGGCAAAGAGATGACAAATACTTGATGCATTAGAAACTTTCCCAGACGTCATGGAAGACCTTCCAGCGTCTGCCCAGAGGCAGAAATTATCCTGGGTCCAGTGGAGTTTGCTGTGGTTTCTCCTTTCTGTGTTAACACTTGTCAAAGTGCTTATCTTAACTTCCCCGCTCCCTTAATCCTCCTCCTCTCTCCTGCTGCTCGCCTGGCAGAGATCTCTATCTGCTTTGGTTGGGGTGGCAGGAGGCTGGGGCAGTGCTGATAGACAGCCACGCTTCATCCCAGGAAATAAAATACGGCAGAAGTCAATGAAAGGAAGCAGCGTAGGCAGCAGGTTTCTCTGCAGAGGAAATGGTGATAACCCATAATAACCATCTCCCACACAGGAAAAGAGAGAGGACATGTGGTTTAGAGGCACTAAGCACCATGGGGGTGGTAGAACGTAAGGGCTGAACAAAGGTTGAGGGAGACATGGCCATGGATTGAGCCTTAGGGGCTGGTTTGGGGAACCTGAGCAGTGTCAAACATGGGGGACCTTAAAGCTGCTGCTGAAGAGATTATTCTAAGCTCTCCTTACCCAATCTTTGACTTCTGCTAAAGCAACAAGCCGTAAACCTAGAGCCAGACAACACACTGCTCCTTTTGATTCATTTCTATGCTCAAGATGCTTTTATCCCCATGCAGACTGAGACTCAGCTCACCTCCATGCTGATTTCCAACTGACGTCTCTCCAATAAGTCAAAATATCACAGGTTCCAACCCCTGCTGATTCTACAGCATTTTAGGATATGATGCATCCAAGCAATAACACAGCCAATTATTTTTTTTCCTGGGCAACTAAGGCAAGGGAGTTTGGTGGGGCAGAATTATCTAACATGGTCTGAAATATTCAAGAGAAGCAGACACAAATCTCTGCATATATTTCATTCGGTGTATTTGGGAAGAGGTTGCCTACAGAGAGAAGGAATACTCCATATGGATGTAAACCTGAACAAGGTGGAATGGACTCAGTTGAATGAGTAGTTTTCAATACATTATTTATCAGAAGAGTTTAGCTTCTATTTCTGCTTATGGTATTCCTCAGATCATTATTTTTTTCTTACACTCCTTCATTATTCAAGCATAGTTGGGGATTTGTGTGTGTATATATATGTATACATAAAGTCTCCAAGGATTTCTCAGAAGAGGTTTTAGTTGGTCTTGGTGTTTCAATTGCAATGGGTGAGTTGAGTCATATGCCCCATGTCTTATTATTCATAGTAGGAGGAAGTTGCCATCACCACTGAATACCCATGCACATTAGTTTTGAAATTCATATTAGTCTGGAAAAATTCTGTGGTGCAAATGTTTATTTCTGTTGTTGTTATTATTGTTTATTTTATAATAGCAGGAGAAGCCCGATTGTCCCTGGCCTCCTGGTGGACACAGAGGGGTGCAAGACAACCAAAGGAACTTCATTATATGTTTGGTGAATGTATTAATACCAACATCACCATTATATTCTTTCTGCTGATATTTTTTTTCCTGAACTGAATACTTAATTCTTCCTCAAGGACCAGCTTTAGCATATGTAGAGCCCTGTGTGAAGTCAACACAGCATACTCATAGAGGAAAATTATTTGGAGGGGAGTATTGGAGGCTGGAATTAGGAAAGCTGTATATATGAAAAAATTTGGACCCATGCTGACTCTTTTCTACTTCTAGGCATTTACCTAGACCTGGTCTGGTGGCACAAACAAAGAGAGAATTAGTTGGATCTGCTCCATTACAAAGTAATCTTAAAAGAATTTATTTTGCAATTTCCTAATCATTCCATCGTTAGTACCTCAGTCAATAATCAGATTGTGCAACCTGTTTTCACAGGGCTTTGAAATTTGAAACAGGTAGAAGGATTTTTTGCACTAAAACTGCTTCCAAAGGTTGGTGATGCCCTGAAGTGAGGTGTCCTGGGGGAAAGACGGCACCCCTAAAGCCAGCTTGCCCTATCCCCCACTGCTCAGAGAATCAAGACGCAGGAAAATATTTCTCTGTGCTTCTCCTAGAGCCCTATCGCCTGATTTTCACCATTTTTTGAATAAGGACTAAAATCCTGGCCCTGTTCAAAGCAATGGCAAAACTCAGAAATGTCAATCCCCTAATGATGCCTACAGCTTCAAAAGAAAGAAAAAATAAAAAGGAAAAGGGAAAAAAAGAAGGCAGAGGTACTTCCTGTGAGGACCAAGAATAAAGCAGACACAAACTGAAAATTAAGTCCTCTCTGAATGAAAGCTAGGATCCCCAAAATCCATGACATACTTCTTAATTAGTCTCTTCTGCAAAATATAGGCAATAAAAGCTATCTTAAGGCAGCTCCTGGGTTTTAGTTGCTTGTTTGTTTGTTTGTTTCTGAGCAGCCAAAGCAAACTTCTCTGGGGACTTGTTTGATTCCTCTCTGCAGTCTGGGATGGAATATTGATCCTGGAGAAGAGATGTGTATTTTGTGTATGTGGGGATGTGAGCACGCGTGAGCTTGCGGGACTGCAGAAAATGAAACCGAATTCACCAAACAAAAATCCCCATCCCCTCCCCGCAGAGCATCCTCTGCTTCCCTCTCCGAGTCCGAGCTCAGAGAAGCTCCTGTATTGCCATTGCTTCAAACCCCAGCTGTAATTTTCTGGCTAATGGAAGACGTATTGACAAAAGTTGACATTAAGTGGAACTAATTACACTGTAGCTGCTAAATAACTAAAAAATAACTACTCTGTAATTTATGGTGCAGCACGGACTGTGTGCAGCAACTTTCTGAGCCCTTATATCTGCACAGAGCTCGCTGATGCATGTGCTGCAGAACTTTTCCCCTGCCAGTAGGATCCAGTCGATGCGAAATTGCCAGCTCTGCAAATACACACTGCTGTGATTAGGGAATAAAGCCAGACAGACTTCCCACAGCCCACCACATCCCTGCTCCAGAGCCATAGGATAAATTACTGCTAAGATGCTCTTCCCAGACCATTAATTTTATTTCTGGTTTTCATTTAGAGTCCTAATCCCATCTGAGATGTCCTCCCTCCCTTCAAAGTATATGCAGGAGTCCATGCCACCTCCTGCATCCCTGAACTGATGCCTTTCCATGGTGTGTACCAAGGACTGGGGTACAGAAAAAAGCTGGTGCCCGATCAGGTTTGCTGCCTGTTGCAGTTGCGGTGACCAACCCCTTTCCTCTACTGAAACAATTTGTCGAATGAGCCATTAACCATACAGCGGGGAGCAAGGGAAAGCACAATTCACATTTTCACAGGGAGGATGGCGTCTGCCAAGGGACAGGGAGATTCTTTTCCATACATCACTGTCACGCCGCAATACCAACATCCAATTGAGAAGATACGTCTGAATGTGCCTTGTTCCGTCTGATCAGACTCAGGATTTCTTAGGGCTCATCATTAAAGTCGATGAGAAAACAGGCGTGCTGTCTCCAGAGAAATCTAGCAACTAAATATTTGTTTATGTCTCAGATAGAACCAAATCAGAAAGTACGCTTCTGAAATATTTCTTTTCAGAAGTTATGCCACCCTGTACTGAACTGCTTCATTTTGATACTATTGAAATGCAGTTTAGTACTGCAGTGCTGGATGGTATAAAGATATGTAACAGAATAAAATTAAGATTCCAATATAGAAGTGAAAACAAGTGGGAAATGGAGCACGAAACAGCTGAAAAAATAAAAAATTTGAAATCCATTTTGATTCCAAATTAATTCAATATTTTGCCTTTAAAATGTCATTGGAATTAAGAGTACTCCAATGAAGCATTCACATTTTTACCTATTACCCAAAGAACAGCCTTTTCCCAGGGGGGAAATGTTCCTGTAGACCAATTTGCAGCAAATGCAAACTACAAAATTTTTGAACTAGAAACTCTTCCCTGCAGAAGTCAGTACCTTGTGCTTTGGATGTACAGCACCGAGCACAGCAGGGCAGGTCTCCAAACACCACCTCAACAGAAAGCACAGATATCAGAGCTGTTGGCCAGGGCTTTGGCTGATGAGTCCCAGATGACATTATATTGTGCATAAGAAAAATGGAGGATTTGAAGGTAACGAGAGAAAGGAGAGAGAAAAATCAGCCCATGTTGGAGAAGGGAAGACAGACAGCGAAAAAAGAGTGAGATTGCAAAGATAGATGTTGGGGAGAAAGAGAGAGAGGTGCAATTCAGCACCTGCTTCTGCCTGATTCGTTCCACCTCCATTATCATGCACCAGAAAAACTCATTCTTCTTTTTTCCAGAAAGCGTAATAATGTTCCATAGGTGAAGGAGTTATCTTGGCTTTTCTCTTTTTCAGCAAAGCTAACACTCAGTACATGAAATAAAGGTTATCTTGAAAAATAGATGCTGCAACTCGCATACAAAGAAGCCCTTTCCTGTGACAGGGAGTCTTTTCTGAAGGGGCCTGTTAGGTTTTGTGCTCGGAAGAAGAAGAAAATGGAATTGACTGCTTAGTCCCCCGTCAGGTTTCAAAATTGACTTTCGAAGAGGACCTGGGAGACTCTCTCCCATGCCATGAAGAGAAGGTTACCCCTGGGACATGGCAACAATGGGGTTGGAGAGGAAGGCAACACAGTCAGCCACAACAGGGACTGGAACAAAATTCACCTTTTACATCCCTCCCAAATCAACAAGGTCAGGGATGCTCTGAGGGAAGGCAGCAGGGAAGGAAAAGACAGATTTAAAGTATTGTGCATTGGCATGGCTAGGTACCAACCCCCAGCTGCACACGCAGAGGGGTTCAGAGCATCAGCACTCATGGTCCTGCCCGTGTGTCCTTTCCACTGGGCACTATCCCCGTGAGCAGCCCTCTTGTGCTGAATGCTCCTCTCTGGCCACGGCATCCAGCATGACACGGCCGTGACTGCGGTGACAGGAGCCTTCGTTACCGCTACTGAAATAACAACATAATGCGTGTTTGGATACGTTTGTTTTGCAGCTGGATCCGGGCAGTTTTTAAAACCAACCTTAAAAGGATCTGTGAAGAGAAGCAGCCCATTTAAATGACTAAATAAAAGGTCCGGCTGTAGTTTTTAATGACAGACCTGTGTGAACTAATACACTTTGCATTGTGCCCTGAAGCTCATTAAATAACGCTAAGCCATGCAAAGTGATCTACGGAACACTGCCCTGTGATTTTTCTTTTTAAGTGTCACTTTGCTGATCGGAAGTAAAGAGGACAGCTTCTGAGAGGCATCATCAGGGATCTCAGGTGTTTATTTAGTATTCAGCTAGAATAGGTTTGGGCGTGTTCATACCTAATTTCTTTGCAACAGCCGCCTGTCACTTTCATGTTTCTGGATACCTACAAAAATCCTTACAGAAGGAATGTATTTATTTTACTAGCAGTTCCTGTCATTGTGATCAGCACTTGGGTATAACATGGATTTTTATTTTCATTGAATTTTGTTTTATTTTTATGTAACTGACAATAATTTTGCAAAGCTCCAGAAGTTTGTCTTTCTTTCCATCAAATTGTTGAAAGTTTCTGAATAAGCTTTAATGCTGACAAAAACCCTTGAAGTGTTGACATAGCACGGAGGGATATGACACACCTTGGGCTTAGCCATGCAGCTCTGTCAGTCAAGTATTCTCTTGTTTTGAAGGTGCTGGCCACCAGTGTGGATGTTGATGAAGTGCTGCCATTTCTTGACTAGCAAATAGGGCTCTTTCAAAATCCTTTGCACCCCTCTGAGGATCCCTTCCCATTGTCTGCAGTTCAAAGACTGTCAGAGCACGTAAACATGACACAGTAACTGAGAACATCAAAGAGCATTATGTTTTCCATACATAAAGAGTGACAAGCTGCCTAACTCTTTATATTAAAAATTCAGACAAAAAACAATTCAAGACAATTCAAAGCAAAATCTCCAAGAGAGCATCAGATGCCACACATTTCTGTTACATACTCTTATCTTTTTTGCCTTGCAAAGTGCCCTTTAAACTCCCTTCCTAAAAATATATATAAAACCTAATTTGCAGCAGGTACATAGCTGTCTATAGAGGAAAAGAAAGGTATATAAGGAGTGTAAGATTTGGAGAATCAGCTTCTGGAATGGAAACCTCTGCCACCCCAAGTTGGAGGAAATCCTTACAGACAGCAAAGTCCATCCCCACACCCAACATCCCTGACTGAGTCCCTTAAAGCTACATCTGCGGACTTTGTTCTGGTGCTATAAAGAGGTGATCATGGAAAAAAGGAAGGAGAGGTGTAGGGACAGAAGAAATGAGATCCTCTGTTTGGCAAAATAACTGAATAAATATGTAGAAACAATAAGAAGCAAAAGAAACAAACCTGCTTCTGGAAGGCAGATGCATGCTAAAGAGCAGAGGCAGATGACACCCGAATCACTGCCATAGAAAGCCTTGGCGTGAACTGTGCACACTTTGAAAACACAATGGAAACATTAATGGAAATATTTAGTTTCAAAGAGCTAAAAATCACAGTGAATTGGGATCAAATTTAGTGAAGTGCTTTGGACCAAAAAAAGGAGCAGAGAGGATTTTGGAAATTTTTGAATATTTCAAAACTTTGTGAAAAGGTCTTTTTGTAAATCTTATACTAAGCTTTTCTTTGTTTCACATCAGTATTTTAATTTTAAAACTGAGCTTAAGAGAAAAATAAGTGAAAAGGTTAAATAACTTGGAGAAGAGAGCTTCATTTCTTAAGTAAATGTAGTGCTCTAGATTAAACATAGGTTTGGATTTGTCTTTAAATTGTATCGTTTCCTTTCATTCTCCATTCAAATATATTTTCAAACTCTAAATTATTTGCAGTGGATTTTGCCCTTTAACAATTTTTTAGCTTTTTTTTTCCCAAATATATTGAATAGAAAAGTTCTTAACTTAGCTCTAATCACTGAGAGCATGGAAAAAAATAAATGGTACTAGCCATGGTTTGTAACGGGCTTGAAAGGGCTTCAATAAGACACCATTAAGAAAATGGCCAAAGGGACTGGATAAGGCTCAGGAACAAACTCTTTCAGGAGCTTCCACTGGAACAATGCAACTGGTTCATCATACACCTCAATTTTCTACCTTTTCTGCACATCCTCTCTCCCAATCTCCTAAATGCCAGCACAGATTTAAACACCACCTACCCCCTCTTTAGTAAAGAGATGAAGCCTCAGGTAGCATTTCTGTGTACAAATGACAACCTGGGTGATGGCCTCAAGCTTCTTCCCTTTGCAGCTCGTACTCCTCCTCAAAATCCAGCTGCAATAGCTTTCCCAGAGATTACTGAGCTGGCTCATCCTTCACGCTCTCTACGCTATCCCTAGAAAATCCAGGCCCTTGGAGACTGGCATGGTAGTGACCAGAGCTTTGCACAGAATATACGCTGCTAATCCCAACCAGAGGCAATTAGCCTGTGATTTGACTTGATTTGATTCTTTTTTTCGGTTGTTGTTCTTCTGTGGGTGTTTTTTTCCTCTCTGTTCCCATTTATGAGCTAGGGGTTATTTATTTATTTATGCACTTCTATTATCACAAGATCCAAATTGCAACCTTCAAGAAAACGTGTTTGTGAAGGATGGTGGCGAGGGGGGGGGAAGCCAACAAATTGAAGTCAGAGAAAGGGGGCTACAACTTTATCAAAAGACAACATCAAATTAATTTCTCTCTGGTCTCAGGAACTCATGTAAAATTTATAGGCTGTTTGTTAATTTGCCTGTAGTGCCAGCAGCATGGGTGCTTGTGATTCAGAGGGAAGGGATGGGAAGAAAGGAAAGCAGAGGGGAAGGGGGAGGCAGAGGAGGAATGCAGCAGCCTTGGGGGGGCTGACACGGGTCCATACGTGAAACAGCCTCGCTCATGTGCCAAACCTGGCACCAAGACAGATAGGGAGGCAGTGGGAGGGATGGGTTTGGACAGGGACTGCTCACTCCCTCTCGCCGGCACAGCCTGGCTACTTGAAATTCAAGTGATGTCCCCAGCCCTCGGTGCACGGCTGCCCTTTCACCACCAACACAATGACTCCTCCTACGTAACCCAACAGGCAATTTAGCAGGTTCACAATCCAAAATAGGAGGAGAATTGGTTTCGTAGTAACACACCTTTTTCCTCTCCACACCTGCCTCTGCCATCTTCTTTTTTTATTTTTCGTTAGGTCCTGGAGCACCTCCATGGAAGCATCTGCAGGACTTGTGCCCTTTCCATCCCCTCAGTAAGGCATGGCAGGACAAGGGGCCATGGTCTAAGGTGGCTGAAAAAAAACCAGGGAGGTCTCACTAGTTTTTTAATCAAGGTGAGACAACACAGTGCCCACCACTGCTTTAGAAGGGCAGGGACATTTTTATTAACATTCTCAAAAGTCTCATCTGGAATTGGGGATTTACAGCTTTTTTCTGCCTTGATCCAAGCTCTCATTTCTGCTGGAATCACCCAGTGCCACAGGAGCAGCAAGGCTGGAGGTGGGACCCCCAGCTGGGCTGGTCTCGTGTCCTTGTCCTTCCTGCATCTTAGATCCAGGCAGAGCAGCTTTCAGAAACACTGAGATTTTGAAAGCATCCCAGTATAATTATGTGTGCCTTGTAACCAAGCGAGGGTTAGTGTTTTCTCCAGCAATGCTTACAAGCTGAAGCCTAATGCTACATTAGCAGCACAAAACAAACAAAAAGAGCTGCAGGAACTGGGCGAATTTCAGATTCATCCCAAACTTTCAAGCTCTCACAGAAACGTGAAGCATCTGGTTCCTCATTTTAAAGACATGAGCTGGCAATACTACAAAAATTCCCAGCTGAATAAGAATATATCTTTAAAAAAAAAGGCCTCTAGCTGCGATTTAAAGATTTCAGCAGCCCACCACTTCCTTTGTTAGCTGTCCCAAAGCAAGCATGGGACTTACTTTTTCCTTTTCTTTTTTCCTCCCTCTCTTTTTCAGTTTCAGATACCAGCCCTGGATGCTCACCTGGAGATAAATGCTCCCAAACTCATAGTCCGATCCCCCCGTCTCCCATTTCCTTACCAGCTAGAAAACTGGCGTACAAAACCCACCCTACAGATGTACTAGATCAAACCAACAGAAGACAAGAGTTTAGGTTAGATTAATATGGAAAATAGATTAGTTTAAGGTTATCCATTGTTCCCCACTAAACTATCAATTTTAAACCTGCTTCTACCAATCTACTTCATCGTTAGACAGAAAGAAGGAATGATCCTGCCTGGGCTTTAGCATATGGCTCCCTCCACTCCTGCATGCCCGAGGGTGCAGTCATCCTCACAGCAGCCTGCGGAGGGGAGGCAGAGCACGCCTGCCAGCCAGAGGCAATTTCTTTCCTCCACAGCTACGGAGAGGAGCGCAGTGCTTCATAAACACACTTCAAAGATGCCACACTATTAAAAATACATGGACATCATGTGGATCTAAGCTAAATACATATGGCCTTTGATTGCCTGGCATTTCCAATTCATACAGGAACATTACTGCAATGCATTATTGATGATCAGCAGCGTTTCACTGTCTCAAACTAAGGACACCTCTTTCCCCTTCTCCCTTCCTCGCATGCAGCACCCTTCGCTCAGAGACTGAGCATTATAATTAAGCTGTGATTAACTGTGTATGCAATTCTGTCACTGAGTTAGTTCTGGAAATGCTACTGCTGTGAATCGAGAGCTGTGCTGTCAGAGAAGGGGCCCTGCTCACAGGGAAGGTCCGCCCGGGGGTCTCAGCTGCTCACCACATGTGCCAGGGCACATCTGGCCAGCTGTGTTTGGCTGGTGGGTACTGTGGCACAGCCCGAGCCATTCACCGGATCAATGCACTCTCACAATGCTCAGCAGGGATGAGGCACACAGCAAACTGAGGATAGGAAAGGGGAGACATTTGTTCAGCTTGAAAGGGATTGAGACAGCGGGGATGGGTTGGGCCACCAGCTGCTGGCTTGGGCTAGGAGGGCAGCAAGGGGCTGCTTCCCTCTTTCCTGGCCAAAAGCACCATTTGGCCCTGTGTGTTGTGCCACATGTCCCCTGCCTGCCAGGTACATCACACCTGCACCCGATGTGCCATCCTCATGCACGTCCCTGGCTGCTTCGGGGTAATTCCACACAAAAATGCTGGTGTCTCTCTAGCTATCATTCTATTAGCAGTTCCTCACTCTGACTCAGTCTCTCTTCCTCTTTTAATCTTTAAAAAAAGGAATTCTCCAAAAGCAAGAATTTGGGAGGAGGAAAAGATTTGGAAAGAATAAAGCAGAATCATTACAGCTGAGAAACAGCTCTTGAAACTTATTAGCTCATGACTCATCTCTCTGAAAGGAGCTAATACCTTAATTTCATATTTCTCTGCTCAAATGGAGACCAAAGCATAAACTGAAATGAAACTTTACACTAATGGCTTCTTAATTACACCCATCTAAAAGCAATTACCTGAGGTTTAACAGATACAGAGTTAGGGTTGATGGGACCACTAGAAGGGAATTGCGCGGCAAGGTTGGCCGGGAAGGGATAGGCTGCGGGGAGGGGTAACAGCAAGGCACCATGGCCGGGCTGCCTCCTCTTCCGCCTCATCGCTCGCCCTTGCTGTGCTCCAGCGCTGCACAGCTCAGCCATACCCTCTGCAACCTCCCTGTAAGCACATGTGTGACACCAGCCAAGTATCCACAGAGGAGAATATTCCTCAGGAATCCACTTGCTTTTACTGTATTGGAACAGAAATTCATGTCCTAAAATCCCAGCGTGGAGGACTCAGCAAACATGATGCCAGAAATATGTGGGAGAAAAGGTAACAGTTAGGGTGAGTCTCTAGGAAAGCAGACCTCCTGCATCCTAACTTCTTCTTTCTGCCACTTGCACACCTGTGGGAGAAGAATCGTTCCTACTAGTCTCACAATGCATTTTAAGGACCCCTTAGTACTTATTGAAGGTTTTGAAATTATCCACAAAAAGTCACCACAGGAAATCAAGGTGGTGGCATTGCTGTTATTATCAGGACTATTATTACTACTCCTGTGGGGAGATTTCAGCAGCATTTTGTTCAGTTTAGTGGTTTGGCACTAACAAAGGGACTTCAGCAAGCCAGCAGAGTCTGGAACATCGTGGTAGCTGTCTAGGTTTCCCATACAATGTCTGGGAGGAATAAGCTGCCAGCAATGGGATTGAGAATGGGCAGTATGAAGCGCTGAGAGACATGTTAGCTGGGAAGTAATAAGTGTCATGGAGGTAGATTTTAAATCCCAGTTCTCTCTAGAGCTTTATTCTGAGCTGCAAGGAAACAGCTCCCTTCCCTCCACAGTATACAGCCCAGAAGCCTCAAATGGATTTAAGCACCTTATTTCCCCTGAAACAAACAAACAAACAAACAAACCTGGAGAGGAGTAATTTCTTTCCTTCAGAACACTGGAAATGCTAGATGATGCATCCCACCTCAAAGATAGGTATGTTTTGCTGGTTTTTTTGCTAGTGAGCATGTAATACAAAAAAAAAAGAAAAATAATCCTTGGAGCAGAAACTGAAAGCTGCATCCTCTTTCCCACAGGTGCTCTATTCACCATGGACACGCAGCCCATGTCCTTGTTCTTTTATTGTCATGCTAATACTGAACACAAGCCTCTGTAAGACCTGCTAGAATTAGTGCTACAGGACTCCCAGGCCAGCCAGGGTTGTGAGCTGGACACCTTTTCCTTTTCCTGAAGGAGGAATGAAAATCTTTTCTTTACCATTATGCCCTGCTAGGACTGTATCCTAGGAGGCAAAAGAGAATTATTTAACTTCCCACAGGAAAAAGTAATAACTAAACCCAGCCTTGTGTCTATCAAGAAAATGCTACAATTTTTGAACTACTGGCTAAAAAGGAGGAGATTAAGCTGCTTTCTTCCTCAGCCACAATTTTGGTGAGAGCATACAGTGCATTTGGAGCAGGCCTGATGGCTTAGGCCTCTCCAGCAGCCTCAGAAGACATCTGCCCACTTTTCCAGCACAGCTTGGCATTGTTATGCCCCTCGCAGAGGCCTGCCGAGCTCAGGACATGCAATGTGTGACCATCAGCACGAAATGTTTTGAGGCTCATTATTCAAAGAGATCAATTAAAACATGCACAACAAGGGCAGGGTTTAGCACCAGCTGTGCAGTTCACACACAACCAGCAGTGACAGCCACAAACCAAGCTATCCACACCCACAGAGGTTTTGCACCGCCTGTGTTAGGAGGAATGGCTCATTGCCATGTAGCCCCCTTGGCATGAAGAGCTCCCCAAACCTACCCAGTCTGAGGCAGGACACCCACCCACAGCTGTACAAGGTGCCTGACTAAGACTCAAACACCCACACCATTTTGCAGGGCCTTGCACTGCCTTGCACCACTGAATGAGATAATACAATTATTGGATAATTAGAGTCATCAGAAAGCGTTCTGCAATGGCAGGCTTTTAATTGACTTCCCCATTAACAGATAATGATCAGGCTCTGTCTCCTGCCAGCATGACCCCCACTTCTTTTCCCCCCCGAGGGACAAGCAGTTGACCTGAAAGGGAAGAAGCACAGCTGTCCTGAGTTCAGTCATGGCTAGCAGATCCTTCCAGTTCAGTCAGAGAAGCAGCAAACTGAGACTAATAGAAGGGAAAAAGAAGGTTTCTTAAACTGGCTGCAGAGATGGGGAGAGAATACGTCCTGAGCAGGGCTGGTCCAGTGGTACCTGGAGCAGCAGATGCAGTTGCACAGCCCTGTCCTTCTCCCATCAGCTCAAAGCTCTCCCCAGCACTAGCCCAGCACCCTGCTTGCTTTCCTCCCCCCTCCCTGGTCTGTTTAGTAAAGTCCAGAGAACACAAATTCAATTTCACAGCTCCTTTCAGGGTGACAAACACCTGGTGTTTCTTTGCACTGGAACTAAAGCTAAACATTTCCATCAATTTCACAAAACGTAACTGGGCTGAAAACTCTTGTTTTGGAAGAGGAGAGTTGAATTCCCTTTTTCAGTTGGTTTCTCTCCAGTTAGGAGTGATTTGCTACCCTTACAAAGACTATCAGATACCTTTCTGTTGGAAACCATCTCGAAACAACACACTATAATGCCTTGGTATAACAGGATCTTCTCGTGAGAAATATTTAACCCACATGCTGAGCTCTCATTTGGGTACTGAGCACTTGGGAAAGATGTAGAAGCTACTATATCCAGGCACAAATCTTGGTTAGGATTTTAAGTGCCTTTGTGATCCACCAAATAAATAACTTTTTGCCAGCAGCAGTGGGAATGAAGCCAAGTTTCCTTTTCTTCCTATAACCCAGTAACATGGGTTTCCTACCAGTGACTCAGAAAGACCTCAATTCCCCTTGAATTTTAAGCACCAGGTAAGGCAGCAGGTTCATTAGCTAAATGGCATCCAGACAGAGCTGGTAACTGCTGAACTCATGCATTGCTCAGGAACAGCACTGGTTTCCAGCTCTTTTCACTGCCAGCTTCACAAAACTGGTTAGAGTTTCATAACTGCTTCCTTTCCTACTGAGTAAAATGTGCTTGAAACTGCCTAATTTATGTAAAAGTTACTCAGGAAGGACTGACAGACGATGATACAGAGAACATGACTGTGGAAACTTGGTTTCCTTAGGAACCAGTTTAAAAATAAACCAACTTTTCTGCCAGTGATGCGATGCCATCCTCAAGAGTCCAGTGCTTTCTACTTCTGTAATTGCAGCTTTTCCTTTGGTGTGGGGGTTGTCCTCACTCATATGGTTTAAAACCAGCAATAATCTGAAGGAGAGGATTACAAATACACAACAGTTGAGATGTTCTTGGATTGACTCAACTGATAAAAATCAGTGCAGAGCTTGATTTATACCAGTTGAAGACCTGACTTTGTGGAAAAAGAGTGAGCAGCAACCAACTATCTTCTGGTGCATCAAATCACTTGCATTTCAGAATACTAGTTGGTAAATGGAACTAAATTCAGATGGCTGTAAATGCAAATTTGAAACTTAAGCTAAAAGGCTTTGTGGGAAGATGGTGGTTATTGCAAATTCCTGAAGTGAGCGGGTCCTAGGGAACAGCCAGGAAGGAGGCAATGCAGGCATGCAGCCAGCTCTCCAAACTGGCAGCAACCGGGATCTCAGGACACCCTCAGACTGTGTAATTAATATATCTGTAAATCAGGTATATTGATGCTATGCTGACCATAGGACATTACAGGAGCACAAAAAGACTTAGTGTTAGCAAATAAATTTAGATGTACCTCATAAAAACTAGTATGCAGAAATCTACATATTTCAACTGTGTTCACTGTAGTCTTTTTTTTTTCTGTTGTGGACTCATCCGACATACCCAGAGGAACCTGGGGGCACCTCTACAGTCTTGCACAAGCAAATGGTAGGAAATGAAAGAACATTAAGAACTGTCAGAATCTGGTTTTTCACTCCTTTATCCAGGCAGGTAGATAAAGATGGAAATAATCCCAAGCTCCGTCCTTCCTAACCGCAGGTCAGCAGATAGAATAAGTGACTAGGAAAAGCAAAAGCCGCAGTTGAGCAATAAAGAAAAAGGGAAGCAGTGACCAAATTGCGTTTCTCTGGCACATTATTTTACTGTCTAGACTGGTTGTCAGATGTTGTTTTGTTGTCTGTATGCCTAGAGGCCATACCTAAGCTGGGATCCCCATGCACAGGCTGCTTTGTTTAATGAGCGACAATCCTTGCCCCTAGGGATCTGTAATCAGAATAGGCAGGATAAACAAATGGAATAAAGTCGCTGTTCATCCTCCATGTACCAATGGATACCAAATAGATTAAGTGGCCTCCCTGAGGCCACCCAGGAAATCCGTGGCAATGCCAAGGAAAAAACACACACACATTCTCTGAATCCTAATACCAAGATGTGTCTTCAAGACTGATATGGCTTCCTATTTCCAGAAGAATCCAGGAAGATCTCAGTTAAGACACTGGCCCTCTACTCTTCCAGCTGCATTTCTTCACAGAGAAATCCAGCACACTGGCTTTCTCCTCCCTTGCAGGACCTACAGATGGTTTATTGCCTCTCTGGAGTGGGCGAGAGATTTTTCCCCAAAGGCACTGGGAGGAGACGGTTGAAAGGGGTGAAGGGAAGAGAAGTCACCAGCCTTTCTGACACAAGAATGTAAATAGTGTTTTGCAAAAGAGCCATTTATCAGTGAAATTATAGAATCTGTTTGAAGATTACCCTGGAGGATGCACTAAAAAGATGACTTGTATGGAACTTAACGAGAGGTTTCCTGCAACACGCCTGAGCTTCGTGTAGGCAGGAGCACTTTGCTGAGAATTAAATCCGCGTTGGAAATGTTAATAAATGCAGACACATGTTCTTGTTTGTAGGACGCGCTGTGCCTCCTTTATTTATTTCCTTCATTTCATTCTTCTGGATGTAGCTACAGTGCCAGCCCCTTTGCCTGACACATCCCTGGGGAAAAAGTTGACATCTCTCTTATTTCTGTCCCGTGGGCTGCTCCGCAGTTCTTTACGCTGCTCCACAGTCCTCTACGCCTATCATGTGGCTGGGAGCTGCTAGCCAAGAAGTGCAAAGGTAGCTGCAGAGAAGTGGATGATTTAGTTTCTGAGCAGATACCATCTTGCATCAAGGACTGAAACAAAGAATGAGAGGTATAGACTCAAAGCTAGCAGAGGTAAAACTTTCCTTCTAATCAAGGCTGCAAAAAGGGCTCCCCATCTGCTCTGAAGCAGGGAGATGGAAGGGAACAAGGACTGGTTTCCAAGCATGGATGTCCACCTAGATTGGATCTCCCTCTCCCATGGCTGGAGCCCCAGGTGCATCCCATATGGAACAGCTGATCAGGTGTTTCTGCTGTCTGGAACAAACACAGAATGCCCTCCAGCACAGGAACAGTTGAAAAATAAACTAAATGTCCTTCCTCAGTGGAAGAAAACCTGAACAGAGTCATCAGCTTTCAACAGCCCTAATCTCTGCTGTGACTCAGACCAGCATTTTGGTCCATTTGTAACTCCAGACAAACCCTGTGAGCTGCCTGAAAGACTGACGCCAGCACTAGAAGATCGCCTGTCCCTCGTGTCTCTTTCTAGGAACTGAACACATCCCAGTGAATTAATTCAACTATTATCCATTTATTTCCTCCTTTTTCTATTCTGGCAGCTCCACTAGGAAAGAGCTTGGCCCGATTTCTAGAACATAGTAGGCACTAAAAGCTCTGCAGATCTCCGCTGAGTTGCCCAGCTTCCTAGAAAATCATATATTTCTATTTAAGATCACAAATTAAGCATTCATAGAAAGCCATTTGTTGTGTAGAGAAATTCAACTCCAACTGAATCAAACAGGCACTTAAAAGAAATAAGACATAGCTTCTGTCATGGTTTAGCCCAGCAAGCAGCTAAACACTATGCATCCACTTGCTCACTCCTCCTACTCCCCAGTGCAGTGGGGGAGAGAATTGGAAGAGTAAAAGTGAAAAAAAAATGGGTTGAGATAAAGACAAATAATTAAAATAAACCAAACTGAAATAATAACAATAATGAACTGTGATAAGAATATGAACAGGGATAAGGAAGCTAAGTTATAACCAGCTCAGAACCAGCAGTTGCTGACCGTGTGGCAATGAAAGCGAGACAGCAGAGGGGTAAGCCTCAGGAACCTAATGAGCTAGGCCTTCTGGAGACAGCTGCCACGCAAAAAAGAAGGGTCATCCTGAGCAAACTCTCCAATTTACAGTGAGTGTGACATTTACGGTATGTAATACATTCCGATACATTCAGTTGGCCAGCTTGGATCACACCCAGGTCATCTGTCCCTGAAAACACCGGTCTTTCACTCTTTCGT
>NW_010205080.1:115693-199861 GCF_000695765.1 Mesitornis unicolor | reverse complement strand
CTTTCCTATCTTCTTGTACAGAGAGAAGGGGAGAGAAAAAAAAGAACAACCAACCAAAAACTAGGAGCACAGGTGCAGGCAAAATTGAAAAACAGTCCTTGAGTTAGAGTAAACAATACTTGGCAACAACCAAAACATCAGTGCTCTATCAACATTCATCTTGGCATTAAACCAAAACAAACTCTCACCAGCTACTATGAGGAAAATAACTTATCCCAGGTAAAGCTACAATAGCAACTTGTTCTCACTTAATCGAACACTGCAGTTCTCTCAGAAATGCAGCTCTGCTAAACCGAAAATGGAATTCTGTGATTCAATCCCAGTAAAACCAGGATGGCTTCTAAGAATCTATGAAAATTATACCTTTCTTTCTACACACAGTCTGCCAGGTGCCGCTTGCCCCCTACCCACACAAGGGTGGATGGAGCAGAAGGCTCCTAAAGGCTCCCCTTGGCCTCTCCATGCAGTACCTTTAGTATCTGCCTCCTAACCTGCCCCTCCTCTGTAGCTGCATTGGGGTAATCTTCCTTCACACAAAAACTATTAATTTGATTAACCCCTTCCTCACCAATTCCATATTAATCACCCTGTCTATATGGTTCATATTCTCCTTTTACTCCTACCCAGCACAGTCATAGTCCTTCAGCACCCCTTTCCCTGCAACCCTGTTTTAAGGGTGTCTCTGGGCAAACATCCTCCTGCACGTGAGGTAATTACCATCCTGCTCTCTCAGGCTTCAGTCTGAAGCAGATTTCTCCCTGTTTTTCTCCTTTTCTTCATTGGCCCTATTTATCACAGAAGAAAGAAGAGATTAATTAACCAGACCCTCGTGTCTGTCTGAGGGCAGTTCAGTTCAACTCAGTCACAGTAAAATCCAGGAAAGCCAGTGACTGAAACTCAGTCCTGGAACTAATTTATTTTTTTTTTTAGTTCATATTATTCTCCCTTTTCGTAATTTAATTTACAACATAATTTCATATTCCTGCTCTAAAGCGGGAGAAATTCTCTCTTTATATGTACATACATTTTTTTATCCTGCCAGGTTGGATTTGTGTCTGATTTTATTTTATTTTGTTGAACAAGGAAGCTGAAGTCACTTTGTTTCCTTGAATAGAGCAGAAGGATAAATCATCGCTGGAGATATGCTGAGGCATCTTTCCAAACTGTGGCTCTGAAGAGGGGATGGAAGAAAGTGTTTTAATTGGGCATTTTGGCACCTGAGCCTGAAGGAGGAATTGGCCTTTGAATATTTGGAGTATTATATCCATTGAAGTATATTACACCACATTAAGGAGAACTGATTTTATTGTTCCTTCTGGAGCTGGGAGAAATATTTACAGGTGTATGAAGCTGCTGAAGAGGTCAGAGACCTTTATAACTTCATTAACTAGTTCTTTTCTAATAAGATTCTGGTCCACAACTGGGAATTGGAGTCCACAGCAAAGCACAAATAAACCTTAATATCAGTGACCACAGACTGGTAGCACACAGATACTGAACAAGGAGTCTCGTGGCCTTTCCCAAATGGCTTTTCATTGCACTTCCCGAGTCTTTCACAATCTGAGTAAATTTTGCAAGGAAAGGAGAGCTCTGGAATTAAAAAAAGAAAAGCCTCTTCTCTTCTTTCCCCCCTGCTCCTGTTAACACAGTATCAGACAAACAAGCCTCCAACTAAATGAAAAATCCACTTTCACTGTATACTATATTCTGTCTTTGCCTAAAGCTTTGCGATATCTGTTTGCTGTTCAAAATTAAGTTTAATCCCCACAAAAAAAAAAAGGAAACTGAAGGGGGAAAAAAAGTTGTCCTATTTAAAAACAGTGGAGAAGAATCATGACTTTTTCAAAGCAATCTTGTGCTTTGAAGAAAAATATTCCTAAGCTAGCACTGGGGATTCAGGTGAGAAGTTTTCTACTGAGATTTTAAAGAGGAAATCACACAATCTTTTCGCTTGTCCTTCTTCTAGCAGTCCTGGGACTTCCGGTCTTGCCTGAAAATCTTTACTATAAAGAGATTATTATTCTAACAAAGGTCAGTTGTGACATTGTGGTACGCAAGCATCCCTAAGCACTAGTGGTACAAACCAGGCATTTGTGGCTAAGAAGTTAAAACTTTTCTTTTCACTTCGATGCATGCAATAATCTTGCCTACTGGTGAAAGCTATTTATAAATGTGTTTATAAATACTCTTCTCACAGCCAGCAATACTGCTTCTTCCATTTTTCAGAGGGAATCACTAAAACTATTTCAATTAAGATGGTTGCAGCTACTACCAGCCTTAGGAAAAAGAAGATCACCTTTGTGTCAGCACTGAAGTGTCTACTGTAGGGGGTATTTGCATATTATTGAGGTCAACAGTATTTTTCTTCTTTCCAGTGCTCTAGAGTCTTCTTTCATGAGACATCTTCCCTGCAAACTGAAAGTTTTGAGGATTTGAAGTTTTGCCCAATTTTTCTTTGTAAGCAAATTTGTTTACCACTATGCTCCCTTACCATCTAACTGCTATAAACCATTCTTGAAATACCAAGAAAAGCATGTTACCATTACTGTCAAAGGAGAGGCAGGTTATATCTTTAAGGTCTGAATCAATATCAAGATTGTCCCTTGGCCATCTTTTTGCCTGGCCACATTAACGCAGCTCCATTTCTGTGACCACGTCACTTCTAACATCTCTGTGCAAGATGTCTACAAGATCAGCTTTCTCACCAGATTTTATTTGATGGACCCTGCCTCAGGTTCTTGCATTAAACTCAAAATGGGACTTAGTACCGTGCCAAATGGTTTCCATCTCTATTCCACCACCTAGACAATTGATTCATCTCGGGCCAGGCCAGCATGACAGGTAAATCCATCCATACAAGGACATTTCTCAGGTAGGATGGGCTGCTAAATGAATGCACCAGATTGCAGCTGACACCCATAATGCTGATTTTCCCCTCTGCTTATAATCATAATGGGATCTCAGCAATAGAGATGGATTTGCTAATTTCCATCTCCTCTCACTTTCTCCTTTAATCACTGTCAGGCATAAATTAATTTCTGCTTAAAGAGCTTTCAGGTAGAGATTCTGTCATTGCACAGAGCACTTAAAGGTCGTAAATCAGGATAATCCCAGAACATTTCCTTTCCAATCTGAGATTTCTGAGCATGTAAATATGAGTCATCCAAGCAATGCCACAGGCCTTTCACCTGGGGTAGGGGAGAGAAGGAATAGAAGTGTGGGACTTTCAAAAGCGAGGTAAAAACTGCTGCTAAGTCACTTGAGTGCTGCTGCTTAAATTCTCCTCTCAGGTCTGTATTTATCCCACCTCTGCCAAACAACAAATTTAAGAACACAGTATTGTACTTGTGTCCATTGGAAATGGAGTGAGCAGACTGCCCAGAGGACACTTCAGCCCTTGTAAAACCTAAATTGCCACCTGGAGGACCCTGTCCTTGTCCTCCTTCACTGCTTCCAAGCCTGACTGTACTTCTCAAATAAGGTGATTTAAAGGTATCTAAACATAGGGTGTATCTGAACTTCTGCATGCTGCACTGAAGATATATGCTGGAGGGAAGCAGTAAGCTCTCTTAACTAAACCAGAAGGAGTAAAATAATTAAGAAGAGATCATTTTTCTAAAAAAATGCTAGTGAATAAATTATCATTCCTTTTCATAAAAAATTCAGTGGAGATGAAACCGTGTGTGGTGATAATGAGCAAATGTTTATATTTGCTGAGAAGTGTAACTGCATAAAAGGAAAGTTATTGATTTATCCACAGCTTTAACACATTTTGTGCAGCTACTTGGATGGATGTCTGTCCAGCTGGCTGCACAACTAGCAAAGGAAGAGTTGTCGTGTCCTGAAAAATAGGTATAACTCATTAAAAATTATTTTCTGAGGAAATTTAAACTATTTTTACAGTGTTCTATGGAGATATTCTTAAAGAGTAGCAAATGCAAAGACAGCATCTGTGTCATTTTCTCCTACTCCTAAGTTTTCAAACAGAAAATATAACGGGAAAAAAAATCCCACAAACCTTTCCTCAATGTTTCAGTTTGTCTGAAAGTTACTTTTCATCAACTAAAACATTGACAGATTAAAAACTGGATAAATTAAAACAATTGGAAACTTCTTTTCTTCAATTCTGACTGTAGATTGGTCATTTATTCACTTACACCATCACCAACATTTACTAACAGGAGGCTATGGGAACACAGAAACGCCCGAAAATATTTCTTTTTTTCTCCTCTCTTCTACACCATCAGGTTGGTACTCCACATCTCTCCTTCAGAAGGTCTGTTGGTTTTTTTCCAGCCCAGCCATCCTTGGTTCTCTACCCTCTGTATTTCTAGACCTTCTCTATCAGTAGACCATTTCTCTTCTTTCATTCTCCGTTTGTGTCTCAATCCGCCAAGTCTCCACAGCTCAGGTTGCCTTTATCTTGTAGGGCATGATGACAACCTCAACCTCCCAAGCCATGACCGATGGCAATGCCCTCTCCTTTCCCCACCAGTTTGTCTTTAAGTGTTGTGAAACAACACAGTTCCTAGGCTCCCAGCAGCCGGTTGGCACTTTGTCAAATGAGCCACTGAATGGCAAACACGGAGATACACTGGGATAAAATGAGCTCCTCTTATTGATTTTTCCAAACCAATATGGCACTGACGCTGCCTCTTTGTGCCATTTCCCTCCTCTGCCAGGAGGCATTCACACCCCTTCCATCATTTTAATTAGACATTACACCTGACACAAATGCTGAGTTGATTAACCTTAAAAGGAGCTGAATAGGTTCTCTGATCGTTAACACAGGCCCCCTGACATGCTATAACTCATGCTAACATGTGCTGTTGCACAAACTCGCAGCTTCTTCGGCTCCCTCTCCAAAGCCACAATGCAATGTAATAACATCTACAGAGAGCTTTTTATGAGACTGTCTCACATAATAATGCTATAAAAGTGAGATTTAAAAGATGGATTGCCCTGGACTCCACAGACTTCACTTTTTAATGTTTACATAAATGCACCTTTTCTAGGGTGTTTTCAGATAAGGGGCCTTCTCAAGCCATGGAAGTCAAGGCAACCACCACCATTGCCTTTACCCAGAAGTGGCTCACAGCAGGAAGCAGAGTGCTCTGGTGGAATCCTCTGCCGCTTCCCCAGCTCCACCGTTGCTGGGATAGGAGACAGGAGGCACAAAGCAGCCTGCAAAGACTCAACCAACCCCTCCTGCAAATTCTTCATTTGTAGGAAAACTTCTGCTGTGAACAGAACTTATCCAGCCTTAATGTGCTTTTGTTATACCACACTGAAGACAAAATGAGAAACACGAATTTGTAGTATGTTTAAAAGTGTTGCCAGAGGAACTTTGTTCCTGATCTTGAACACAGCTCCCTGCTCCTTGCAGCTGCACACTTTAGTTTGCCCACAACTGGGATAAGCCTTTTGGCTGACAGAGCCTAAGTACAACTGAATCATTGCAACCTAGACAAGAGGATCCATTATTTGCACAAATTTCACTTTATGCCTGGCAGCCTCAGAGAAGTAGCCCAAGGAGCACCAGTGCCAGGCTCCCCTGTCCAGCTCTGCCATTTGGTGGCATGTGAAGGCTGAGTGCTGTGGATGTGACCTCACCCAGGATTTCCCTGCCCTTATGTCAGGCAAATCAGATTCCATTTTTGGAAACAGCAAGAGGAGAATTGATCCCTCTCTGCTGAGAACAGAAAGAGAAGGGATAAGAGGTGGCAAACCTATCTACCGGTGTTGGAGGTGGGAATAAGCTGTCAGGGGAGAAAAAAGGATGTGGTATGCCTTAATTGATCTAAGATGAGGAGATACTCCTCATTCAGCAGCACCAGCTCCACCGAGATTGAGAAATTGCTGGAAATGTATAAATTCTGACAAAATCCTCTGTTACTTCATCAGCAGCACTGATTTTGCTGTGCCGCCTTCTTTCACTTGTTTATCTTTGCTCTGCATTAAAACCTGTCAAGCCTGCAAACAAGACAATGTTTTCTGATTAGGCTGCTCAGCTGACAATGAACCAGGGATGGGAGAATTCCCACCTCCAGTAAAACAGAAAGAAGGTGTGTGATCCTACTAGGACACAGCTAAGGTACTTCATTAGGAAAGGAACTTTCTGGATTGCTCAAGGATGTCCATAATAACAGGTCCATGCTTCCTTGAGCATCATCTTAAGTCCAGAGTTACCCACCATCCATACAACTCCCACAGGCTCAGTTAGGAAGAGCTCTGGAGCTTCATGGAGGAGATAGCTTCTCCACTGTGAATAGAAAGTGCACAAGCCATGGATGTCATACTTAATTCCAGCCCTAACTTCACATCCTGCATGTATACAGTGAAAGTAAGCCCAAGGCAACAAGGACTTTGTGTTATTCTTTTGTGGTTTGCTTATCTTGTCTCCATTTGGTCAGTTGTTCTATCATCTGATGATCTCTCCCCACCTAAGGAGGGGAATTGGCATAAGGAAAGGAGACACACGGGTTGAAATGGAAACTTCTAATAAAATAATAAAAAAACCTTCTAATATCAATACCAAGACTTGGTCCATATAGTGAGCATGACCCATGTACTCCCAGCAGGGAATGCTGGACGATGAACAGTGTGAGCACCACCAACTCCAGCAAAAGCACTACAGTCACAGCAAACCAGGGAGCAGTCACCATGAGCTGGCTGTGGGGGCAGAAAGACAGGCGAGACCCTCTGGGATTGCAGCCATTGAGGAAAGAGGGCCATTCCCAGCCTTGGCTTTCACTACTCCCAGCTTCTGCACTTGGCTAACTAAGAACTGGTAAAGGCCTTGATCACTGTGGCGACATGCACACCAGTGCTGGGCAAAAGCTAGAACAAAGTGTCCCATCAGCTTTGTTCCCACTGAATCAGGTGCTGCAGTCTTCTCAAAAATGCAGCTTTCCTGATCAGAAAATTGATTCTATGATTCTAACCCAGCAAAACCGGGAGAATCTGCATTTTGGAAACAGAATGGCTTTGTTCATGCCTTTCTAAAAAACTGCTGACAATCTGAACTCAGACATTAGCAGGCAACACAGGCTTCTGCTATGAAGCCTGTGATGTATAAGGAGGAGACAGAGCTGATGCATTGCCATGATCTCCTCATTGTTACTCCACATGCTCTCCCTGACATCAAAGCTGTCTTGCTGGACCCTTTTGCACAGGATTTCACCTGCTAAGCAGTGGGGAGACGGACAGAAGGTAAGAGTTTTCTGCTGTTTTCATGCCACTGGCTTCAAGGTCTGCCCAGTTCTACCTCCTAGGCAAGTACTCAATGAATCACACATTTCAAATTTGAACAAGCCTGGTGCCATCTTGTACCACAGCCCAGCAGAATGGAGGGAGAGGTAGCCACAGCTGGCTGCCGAGCAACTTTTCTTTGAATTCCCTCTCTGTACCAGGAAGGCAGCTGTCTCACCAAGCTGAATAAGCACAAGTGGAAAACAGTGAACAGAAACACATCTGCGGTTGTGTCAGACATAGGAAGATGTTGGTGGTGTAAGATGACAATATTGCTCAACCCTCTTTCCACTAAGAGCAATGAAGCTATGTTCTCCAAGCATCAGTAGGGGGAGAAAGAAAAATTGCCGTGGAGCCTGGGGGACAGCTCAGGCTGGCAGATACCAGAGGGACTCAGTTGTACATAATGGGCCTTGTACTGCACCTACCAACTTACCACCAAACCAGAGCCCCTCTGAGCAAATGGGGAAGTTGAGGCACGGCCACAAACATGTCAAAATGCTGGTGTTGCACAGGAGCAACGAGAGGCCTGGGACATGTTGCGGAACAGGAGGAGCTGAGGAATAACCAGTCACAAAATTTGCTTGCATTTGCCTGAGCCTCCTTGTGTTGGTTGGCAAGAGCATGCAACATAGGACAACAGCCGAATTCTGACCAGGAATCACTGGGAAGGGCTCCTGCTTGCCTTTTCTGGAGAGAAGGAAAGTGTGTGAGTGATCACACATCCTTGAAGGAGGCCAAGGATTTTCCTTCATGGAGAACAGCTCCATCTTTCTGCTCTCTCCTCCACTCAGCCAGTCTGCTGCAGAAAGCCTCCTCCTTCCCCCTATTTGCATAAGTGATGATGCAGCCATCCTAATTATCAAGGGAATCCACTGCTCCCCCCTTCCAGCACCTCCCTTCCCTGCTGGGTTTTGCTGGCAGATGGAACTGGAGTCTCCTCAGCCCACTGGCTCTTCCTTGAAGAAGAAGAAAGTGACAGCCCTGCAGGCAGCCTAAAGCAGCCGAACCATGGCAGCGTGGCTAATCCGTCCGTCCGTAGCATCCCAAAGGCCAGCATCAAGGTTGTGCTCACACAGCCAGCTTTGCTGAGTGAAAAAGGGTGCCGAGTGTGTGCCAGTGGGGTTGCATTATTTCCCTCACATGGATCAAGTGTGTCCCCCACACACTGCTGAGCTGTGAAGGCTGCCTCTTAAGTCCCTCCCTTTGTACTGCAACCTAAGGTTCAGGGAAAGTCAGCTCTGAAGCATCCAGTTGGGGGGTAACCAGACAGCAAGGATACTAGCAAGCTCATACATATGGAAGGATGACCTTACCAGCTCCGTTCAGCGTTCGTTCTGCAAATCAAATATGATTTGCAATCAGCCATGGCCATGCTTTTCTCCATTACACCCTCAAGTCCTGTCCTTACAGCACTGCTTACATATGTTTTTACCCATGTTTTTCTGATTTATCTGTCCTACTTCTATCCCCATAACCCATTACCTCTGCAAATTAGCTGTTACCCACAATGCATTTTCTGCCAGATATCTCTTGCTTTTTTTTTTCCCCTGTTAGGATTGGGTCTGTCATGCAGAGGAAGATATAATTCATAGTGTTATTTGTCTGCCTATAACAAGGCTGCTAGCAAAGTCCAGACAACAATAACGGCAGCTGTAGCAAGGCTCCTTTACATGGTCTGGTCTGTATAGCTTGTTTTTTTATGTACATAGCATCAGATGGCCCACCCATGTGATCATCTTTTTCTGTATGCCTGGAAACGCTCCAAAGAGCTGATGAACCAATTGGAATTATAGACAGGAGCGAGTTTAGTTATAGTCCCTGGGGGAAAATGAGGCCTGTGTAGAAGGAAGTAGGACAGGGGAGATGAAAATAGTCTATCAGTAAAGCAAGCCAAAAATCTGCCAGAATACGGAGCAAAATGCAAGACAGCCTTCTCTTCCTTACTCCAACCCCATGGGCTCCAGCATCCCACAAACCATCAGCTGAGCTGTCAGTACACAGTCAGCAGTGCTAGGACATCCATTTCAAGACTCAGAGCTGCAAAGCAAGAAAGCCAAATTTAGGGGTGTAGAACAGAACGGGGGAGGACAGCAACCATGTCCATGTCAGATGGTGCAAGGACAGACCAAGCTTCTCCGCCTCTGTCCTCGCCAAGGCTCTTTCCCGTGTTGGGGCTCCTGGTTCTGCTCTGAAAGGACACCAGCAGAGGAAGGCAACCACCCCCACTATCGGCAACCTTTTGCACATGGACTTTCCCAGGCACAGATCCAGGGCTGAACTGAACCTAATTAATGCTTTAAGGCTGGAGAAGGCTTGCACCTCATTTGTATTTGGAGACTTGGCTTCTGGACTCATGCTTAGAGCTCACCCTCTGTTCTACCTCCTTGTTAGATCTGTTTTGTCATCTCCTACTTGCTCACTTCCTCCTCCCAGCCAGCATCTCAGTGGGATCTGACATGCCCCATCTGCAAATATCCCGATCCAGCCTCTCCAGAGCAGACATGCAACCATTCACAGCACAGCCAGGGAAGAGGTAAAATCCCTCCTGCAGACGGATTCCACAAGAGTCCTGCACCAGGCCCTTGTGCCACAAACACTAGCCAGATGGCCTCACCACACGATGTCCCACCACGTTTTGTAAGTAGCAAAGGTGCCAATTATCTCTTCCTTCCCTGCTTTGAAATCTTCACTCACACAACACACACACCCCCGTTCAGTTGTCCTGCTTTCCACATTCCAGGTTGGCAATTAGAAACTGCAACCTCTGAGCTTCTCTGCAAACTGATGAGCTGCTAAAAATACAGCCCCTGCAGGCACCCATTCAACTTCTATTTCTGTATTTTTTTATTTTTTTTAACTTTAACTTTTTTTTAAACAATTTGAGATGAACAAAGCACTTCAACAAAGGAAGGAGAAAACGCTGTGATTGTGAAGATGGATTGCTGCCATTTACTTTGTTCATTTTAATTATACAAAGTCATCACTTAGTGAGGAGCCTCAGGATAGGAAAAGAGAGCACAAAGAAGTTGCCACATCCCACCTCTACTTCAGCATACTCCACTGCAAAGCTCCCTCTGTCAACAATACCTGAACTAATACTTCCGTACTCTTAAATCCTTCCACATTTTACAAGGTACTCACCTGCAGTGTCTTCAACCTGGCCAGGCCCAAAGGCTCCCAATCCTCCTTTTAAAACCACAGAGCCACATCAAAACAAACAGACTTCTTACACCACCACCATCTCCCAAAACTCTTACATATAGGCAAGACAGTTTGTTTATAAACTTCTTCTAGCCAATCATCTGCCACCTCCTAAATGGGCTTCAGCTGGGGACTGAGGTGGGAAACAACTGTGAAGCTTCAGGGCAATTAAGGAATTCAAGGCAGAAAAGCAGAAGCTGGGGCCTGAGTAAGGCCAGGGTTTAGGGATGCCCCTTCTTGTTTAACTTGGGGTTTACAGGCATTAAGCAGGGATCCTTTCTCTCCAAGGCCTGTGGGTTACATTTCTATTTGCTCTGCCGCTTCTGACATCAGGAGTAACTTTTCACAGCCAGGAATCAGTGATATTGTCTAACCTTCAATATTTGCAACTTCCAACTTTTAATTCCAAGTTTATTCCCAGATTCCCTTATTACCCCCTTTCTTTCTGGATTGTGTTTACTAGATAAGACTTTCACAGACAACATGTGGCTACTGTTGTTGTGGTTGCTGCTATTTGCCCTCAAATATTTACAGCATTTCTTCCAAGGTTTCCTTCCATTCCTCCTCAATCACACTTCATAAATATTTTGCATTGACCTTCATGAATAAATATTTTTTTTAATCATTCCACTTAATTTTCCTTCTCTTTTCATGCACAGGTAGAAATAGATTTTGATAAGGGTCAGAAATTCTCTCTCTAAAACAGCTCATGCAATTTTGTTTCAAAGAAAATTTGATTCCTGAAGATATGCCAAATTTTTGATACTCTTCACAAAATGACTTCACTACAGCAAGTTTTTAAACAATCAAAGTGATTTGTTTGGAAAACATTGAAAGTAAATTGACCTTGGAGGTGGATTGAAACATAAAAACTGTCACTACCATGAAAATTGATCCACTTGGTCATTAAATATAATACCAAGAGTGATAGAGCTCTAAATTTTATGATAATGTTGTTAAGATTGAAGGTTGTGGAGAAAAGGTGAATGTGACAGGACCCAGCAAGGAAGTACTGCGGAAAGATGTGTCAGTCCCCTCTTCACAGCCCTAAACCCAGCCTTTTCTCTACCTTACTCCCCAAGATCTTTACTCATTCCTTCACTTTGTCCATTGCATGGCATCAGCTGTCCTGGAGGTCTAACACCACTGCAGCACTGCTGACAGCCACACCACCTCCGCTGGCTGAAGACATCCTGTCTACAGAGATGTCCCCACTCTTCATCCAAATGGCTCCTCTGAACCTCTCCTGGTCTGAAGTGGTCAGGTACTAGAGAGCAGCAGAAGAAAGTAATGCTTGTAAAAGGAGATGGAGACATGTTTTTTGTCCAAGGCAGGCTGGTGAAAAGAAAGTTGCCTCCCTTTGAAAGCCCATTTAGGGTCCTGCAACATTATCTTTGTAATTACTTGCTGAAAAGAACTCATCTTGGCTGACATAGATCAGATAAGAGGACCTTTACCTAAAAAAAGATCTCAAAATATAATAGTTGTAGAACTGGAAGGCTGTTTTTCACATGGCAGATGACAGAAATGCTGCGGACCATTCATTCAGATACTCTGTGATGGGCCACAGACAAGTGCATATCTCCCAGCTTACAGAAAACAAGTGACTGTGCATTCAATAAAACCCCACACTCACTTATGTTTCGATTGTGTACAAGTTAGTACTCAAGAGAGCAGCAGCCAGGTCAACAGCTCAGGGCAGGCTTCAGGAGACACTGCTCTGAAACTCAGCTTTGCTGATGGGAGGCTGAGCCAGCTTTGGCAGGCTGCTCTTAGCTCTTTGTTCCTCAGTTTCCCTACCTGCAATAAGGAGAATACCACTGAGCTCTGGTTTACAATGCCTTGGGAATGCTGTTTCACAGGACTATCTCATGGCACTTTCTGATGTTTTTTGAGACTCAGTGAGCACACCTGAGATCAAAGTTAGAAAAGGCCAGCAGGAGTGTTTTTGCTGCAGGGAAAGGTGAGAGCGAGGAGTGCTACACGTAAGAACTCAGCCTTGTCCCCTGTGTGGCTGGGCAGTCACTCATGCCCAAACACCCCTCACCAGCAGCCAGCCTAGCCCTGGCCCTTGGCCGGGTCATGGATGTTTTATTGCTGCCAGCAGCCTGCTCTCACAGGCTGGATGTGCTTTGCTCATACCTACAGCTGGCTCTGTTGGGAAATTAAATCTGAAAGGAGTCACATCCACTCCGTGACTCCCAAAGCCACGCGTGACTTTTAGCAACCCTGGCAGGTTTAGCTTTGCTTCCCTGACCTCTCTAATTCAGGGACAGACGGTCAAGCCTTGTATATTTGAGGGAGGAGACTCAGAGCTGGCTCTGCATCTTTTTTTTCTTTTGCATCTTTTTTTCTCTTGCCTCTCCCTCAGTTGAGACCCCATGGCTCAGACACATCTGTTCTCAGAGCTGTGGGAGCAAGACAGTGAGAAGGGGCTGCCAGAAGTGAACCAACCTCACCCAAGGACCCTATGTCCCTTACTCCCAGCTTCTGCATCCCTTTTCTTGCATCTTACCCCATGCACTCTATCCATGCAGGCCCAAGCATTGGAGGCGAGGAACAGGTCTTTAGGGAGAAATAATTTGAGAGAAAAGGATGGAAGGCCACTGTGGTGATCCTTTTCCTGTGGCCACTCATCAAAGCAATGTGGGTCTCTCATGAAATGGGAAGAGGAGCGATGCTCTACGATGGCTGAATGCTCCCCTCTTCCCACCGCAGATCACAGCTGCAGCACTGCACGTACCGACTAGCCAGGATCTCGCAGGCCAGAATCCTTGAAAGGGAGGTGATGCAGACAAAAATGACATCTATAAGTGAAGAGCAGCACTTCATCGCTTTTCAATCCTTCTGCTGACGCCGGTTCACAGCCTGCAGCAGACTCCAGAATACACCTAAAAATAAAACAACACCTGGGCCCTCTGCTGCTGGAGAGATCAGGCAGAGTTTGCAATCAGCGGCATTTGTGGAAATGCTCTGAGCACCAGGGAGCAGGCAGAGGGTCAGCCCGAGGCCCTCTGGTTCTGATGCTGATTGCAAACACAGGCGTTATCTCCTATGGAGCACGTTTCCCTGCTGCTTTCATGGATACATTGTCATTCTGGTGCGGATCTTGGCTTCGATCATAATCAGACACAGAAGAGGAGAGTAATGTTAATGCACTGAGCCCCTGGCACGGAAAACATACCTGGGAAAATGAGGTCTTGTCATAATGGGCAGGGCATTTTTGGTGTCTTCTGGATGTGGCTTCTGGGAGAGCAGCGTAATAGGAACAGCAAAGCAAGAGCAGACTCTACGCAGATATGCAGACAGGACAGGATACATCTCACATCCCCAGGGAGAAGGGATGACTGATACCTGTGCTTTGTATTTGATTGATACCTTAGACAAGTGACTCCCAGACCTGGGATCACGACACTCACGGTTGCTATAAGACTGCATGACAGGAGGACTTGGTGTTGGCATGCTATTTGGCACATGTCACGACTTGGAGGAAGAGAGCAGGTTGAAAATCAGTCTTTTTCACAAAAAACATCAGCGTTAGCAAGGACTTAGTGTTTGTGGAGATGAGTGACAGAGAAAGGGAGAATAAGGAGTTTACTTCTTTACCACAAACAGCCTCTCCATGGCAGCAGAGGTGAGCATAACATTCTCAAAACAAAGAAAACGCACAGATATTCATCAACGACAGGTTGGCCCCATTAGGTCACCAGATGCAAGACCTGTGTCGCAGTTGCATACACTGACAGTGGTCCTGGTACCACTGGTTAAATTGGGATGGTATAATGGAGCTATGTCTTCTGCTTGCACTTCCAGTACGTTCCATCCTTGACCCATGCATGGACATCACTGTGTCTCAGATGGGTCTGAGAGACTTCTCGCTCTCAAAGCAGCTTGGTGAGAACTTTAGAAGGCAAAAAAAAGAAAAAAAAAAGAAAAAAAAAGAGATCTATTGGAATTCAACAGAAACTTTTTTCTACCTCACGTGGAGCTTTGTGTATGCCAAAGTGCAACAAATGGTGGCCATGAAATTTATACTGGGGAAACCAGTTTCTTGGAACCCAAATTCAACCAAACAATAATATACCAGGTTGATCAGCTACCTAGAAACTGCTAGACAGAGAGTCTGTTTGAGGCTATGTTTTCACAAGCGAGTGTGTAATCAGATTTCTGAGACCGCTGAGATACTATTTGCAAAAATGTCCATGTGAAAAAGAATAAAACATTTCATCTCAAAAGATCACAGGATAATGGTAAGAAGAGAAGCAAAAAGGTTGTCTGATCTGCTGCTACAATTCTGATAAAAAATTCACTACTGGGCAATTCAGAGGAAGGTTTAACATACCTGCTCATCAGCTCAGATCTAACACATCTAATTGTGCATTTCTTCCCACGGGAGGTCATTTTTGCCTAACTCTGTCTGATAATTAGATTATGTTGTAGAGATTTTGTCATTATAACTTTCAACCTGTATCATGTTTTGTCTGGACATCACTCTCAATGAGGTTGCAAACCCTTTGATTCCTCCTAAATTATTCATTTCAGTAATATCCTGTGACAATACATTCCACAGGTTCAGTTCATCACATACGTGGAAGGCTTTCGCATACTGCCTACGTTATCTGTGTTTTGTCACCCTCATTTCCTTTCGCTGTGTGATAGATTGCCAGGTCTTTGGGACTGGATTTCTTAAAATGAGAGTATTTATATGGGCTAAGAAGATCGCCTTCATAGTACCACCCACCATTATGGTCTCTCATTTGCAGAGCAAACATCCCTGGGAGAAGACTCCAGGGAGCTCAGTCTCTGTATATACTTGGTAGTGGAGAAGCTCAAATACAAGGTAGAATATGATGGCACTATGGAAGCCAGGGTGAAAGGATGGATCTCATCTTCTAAGGTAAGTGGAGAAACCTGTCAGTCACATAGTGGTTTACAAGGCAGTGTTAAACTTAATTTCAGCTAATATGCAGCAATGTTTCAAATAACAAGCCGTCAAAGGAGCATGGGAATAGACAGGAGGGAGAAAAGAGGAAGGGTGAAGGAAGTGTGAGAAGAAGCAGGCCAAGTCAATGGTGAACCCTGGGCTAAACCACCCTCCCTTGCACTCCCAGAGCTATCTGCACATCCATGGGCACAGAAACATGCAAGAACATCCCACCTCTATCTGCTTGCCAGCAGGTATTCCAAAGGAAAGATGGGAACAGTGGATGGTGCAGCCCTGTGGCTCTAGGCAGGAATGACTGTCACAAAGCATGGAAAAGCTTGAGAAGCTGCAGTGTCTTTGTTCAGGCAGTTGTTCTATCACAGTTGTTCTATCACTAAAAGGAAAGGAGACCCATGGGTTGAAATGGAAACAGATTTAATGAAATAACAATAACTCCCTCTAATATTAATACTGATACAAAGTACACAAATTTATAATCAGCTTATATAGTAGTTGTGGGCTGTGTACTCCCAGCAGGGAATGCTAAATAGCAACCCCTGTGAACACCACAGCTCTAACGAAAGCATGACTGTCACAATGAACAAGGAAGTAGGTCTTGGGAGCAGAATGATAGGTGAGACCCTCTAGGGTTAAAAGCCATCGAGGAAAGAGGGCTGTCCCCAGCAAACTTTGCAATTTATATTGAGTGTGATGTTTATGGTATTAAATACTTATGTCGGCCAGCTTGGGTCAGCTTCTCCTGCCTTTTGTTCCCTCAGCTTCTGCACCTGGCTAATTCCAAACTGCTAAAGGCCTTGATCATTGCATACCAGTGCTAGGCAAACACTAAAACAGTGTCCTATCAACTTTGTTCCCACCAAATCAGGAGCTGCAGTCTTTTTAAAAAAGCAGTTTTCCAAATAGAAAAGTGATATAATGATTCTACCCCAGTGAATCCAAGACATGCAGAAAACTCATAAATTGAATGCCACGATGACCACCAGTAGCTGCCTGAGAAGAGCCATTCCTTCAGATCTGCTCAGGCTGGTTCCCCCTCCTGCACACTCTTGACCTGACCCCTTTCCAGGACCATTGCACCCCCAAGGCAGATTTTACTCTATTTGCCTCTTTCTCTGTCTTTTTCCAGCCCATGCTTCAGGCTCAAATGCTTCATCTGTGCCCTGGCTTTCCCTCCGCTTTCCCTGGCAAGTCCCTCTGCATCGCAGCCATGCCACACCATCCTCTCCAGGACTGTGGATCCAACTGACATCCCTACTGCCTCTGGACTTCCAAAGTAAATCCAGTCTCTACTCCCTGACTCCTCCCTATCAAATCCTCGCTCTGGAACAGACACTGCCTGCTTTCACCATTAGCTACCTCCCTGCTACATGCTCTCCTCTTCTCTTCATTTCCTCCTCCCCTCGGGATATTGATGCTGGCTGAAGTTTCCCATTAAACCAGCCACTCTTGTAGAAAGGGGAGCTGACATGATTAATGCCATTCGGTGGGGAAGGCAGCGAGTGCAGCCAGAGCAGGAGGAGACAGGCACATTCCCATCAGCCAGTCATTAGCATTTGCCCCAGAGAGGCAGCAGGCACAGGATGGACACATTTTTTCCAACTCTGTCTTGTGCTGGATGCAAACTTCTAGGGCCAAGAGGGAAGAGAACCTTCCTTCTCTCTATTTCTTTTTTTCATTTAATCTGTACCCAAACTGTGCTGTCTTGGGCCCAGGTACAAAAGAAGAAGTGACCCTCCCAAGCCTGTCTCGATGGCACAAGTTAAGCTTCAAATTGGTCTCAAGGGAGGTCAGATTTATTTCTGGCCTTTTTAATTTTTAGCAGCTGCGTGTTTTCTCTCTTCATCCTGTTTCCTCTTTCTCTCTGCCATTTCCAGCAGGTCCCCTGTGAATAGATCTATTGACAAGGCCATTCCCTGTGATTTCCTTCACTAACCTAGAAAACCTCAAGAGAGAGCATCACCTTCTCTTGACGCTGCACTACCATCCTCTACGAGGCTCAGGAGAAAGGGGCTGGGTAGTAGCCCCCACCTAACACTCAGCTGAGTGATGCTCCCCTTATACTTGATAGAGAGGAATCTGTCTTTCCACATGATTATTAAAAGCAGGGATTTGGCTTATGTGAGTCTGTTTCCTTTCATTGACTCACAGAAGAGGCTATGGTGATTTAACTTCTCACCTTTGCAGACTTCCCCCACCACCACTGCAATGTGACCAAGATCCTACATCTTCCCATAGTAGTTTGCTCTAATCATCCTCACTATTTAAATATGCAAATCAATGAACAAGTAACTAAAAAAAGGAAATCTCCTAGTTTTTAAATTGAATTTGTTGCCTTCAGTTTCCAGCCATTGTTTCTCCTTATGGCTCTTCCAGATTGAAGAGCCTTGCAGTATCTAGTACTTCCTCCCTGTGCAGCTCCCCATAAAGAACTCCAGCAGTTTCCAAGTCACCTTTCCTACCCCAGTTAGTGGTTTTACAATACTTTACAAATAATTCATGAAAAATATTGAAAAAGAACAGTTCTGGTACTGATCTCAGTGTAAAACCTTGGAAATATTCTTCTTGGTGTTTTCTGTTTGTCTGCCAATGTTGTTAACACCAGCAGTTATCCAGTTTCAGATGTGCAAGTGCTCTTAGTTTATAATGAAATTAGCACCATAAAGTGCCAGGGGGTTGGGGATTACTTAAACAAAAGTCAATCCATTATGTTCATCCACACTTTTTTCAGTCAAAGAATAAAACTAATTCTGTCTGAAAAGATCTTCTGCTACAAAATCTTGTTGACAAACATTTATTTTTCCATCCACCCTTTGATTCTTTATCTATTGGCATCAGCTTATGTGGTCCCATTATTTTGCCTAAGACAGACAACATGCTACCTATTACATAGCAACCACCTTCTAGTCTTTTTCAAAAATAATATTATTAAGTAATGCTCACACAATTACTTACCATGCTGTGAGGTTTATTAGAAACTAAAGCCAGCAGAACAGAGAGAAGTTCAGCTGATTCTTCAAAGGCTCTTGGTGCAAGTTTTCCATTTCCCATCTTGAATTTTCATGTATAATTCTTATGTATGGATATAGATTTCCCATTGCTCTCTTCCTTTGTAACAGATCAAGGCTTGGATACCAGCCAAAGTTGTTTTCTTATTTCATAGGAAATTGTGGTGTTTTGGGTCTTGGCTATCTAATAAACTCCTCTTACAGAACCCCCAATTTGCAATCAGCATTTCCTCTGCCTGCAATTTCTCTTCTAATCAATTTTGCTTGTAATTCTTCTCAACTTCTGAAAATTAATGCTTTTGAGAGGGCAAATATACTTATTACTAGTTGCAATCCTTTGTTTGCCCATATTGAATCTTTCTCGACTATGCAAACATCTGGTAAGTAAAGAGTAGAGAAAATTGTCCAGTTTTACAACACATTAACCAAAAAGATAAAAAGAAAAAAACTGTAAAGAAGGAATTCCTTAGTAAGGGATTTTGGAATTAGAATGGAGGAGAATTTGAATTTGAGGCAATAATTTCATGCCTTTGGAAGAAAGCAAGAAACAAAAGACTGATATCAAACTGGCATAGCTCACTTCCATGACAAACATTGTGACTCCTCCACCCAACTCATGCTAGTGCTTTGGCTTCAACAATGTGCATGAGTTTGGGGTATCACCTTACAGAAAACTGTGGTCACAGAATCATCTAGGTCAAAAGAGCCCTCAGGATCTCATTCAGTCCCTCCTCCTGCTCAGGGCAAAGTCAACATTGAATTCATACCAGGTTCCTGAATTCAGACTTGCTGTTTTGCCCAGTCAGGTCTGGTACAAATCCAAGAACAGAGATTCATGGATTGTTGGAGGAAGGAGAGTTTAATGGTTGTGTTAGAGTCTAGAGGCACAGACACAGACTGGGAAACCTCTCAAGGTCTCTGCTAATTCCTTCTCCTGTGTCTCAATGAACACTGCTTAAGCAACTATCAGCTTGCGGTCTAGTGAGTAATTTATCTTTAACCCACATATTTCTTTTTGCAGAAGAGTTACAAGAAGTGCCACACGTGACGGAAGCTGTTTGGAAAACTGTATTTTTAAAAGTTATTCTAACATTTTCATAGAGGTTTCAGGAGATAGGATTTGCACAGAAGACCTCTTGTGCCTCTCCCCCTGCATATTAACAAAGTTCAGGGTGTATGTGAACAGTGCTTATGTAGAAAGCTTTCTGCTTTCTGGTCCACAACTGAGGTTTACTGAAGCCCATGATTTGTCTGGGTTCAGTTTCTCTCTGAAGTGGTACTGATATTTCTTCACGAAAATGTATGCACTAATTTTGCTCCCTTAGTTAAAAGCTAGTCTCTCCTGGCTCCCTTTGTAGGCAATGGAGAGAAAGATTGACTTGCCAATGCCTATGCATGGTTCCAGGGAAGACTAACTGTTTTAATCAGAATTTTTATTAATGTCTGAAGTTAGGCAGCTTGAATGTTTTTCCCTTGATCTAGGTGCATGCCAGAAGCCTGGTTTCTGTTATCAATTACACTGATGTTTTTTCAGTTCCACCTCCCTCACTTTTACCTAGAGTTTCTTCTCTACATTATGTGATTCGGCCACTGGATTTCAGGTATGCCAGTTACCAAAATTATCTTCTCTCTCTAAACGTTCACTTCTTGTTCATTAGCCAACATGGGGACCTAGATAATTGCTGAACTAATTTTTGCCAGTTACTCCAAACTGAAACATTTTCACTGTGCAGTCCATATGAGACTTCTCAAATAATTTGAGTGGGAGCACCAGCCCTGGTCCCTCCTCCCTTTCCCTTTCAGCCCCTCCACTTTCTTCTTCCTTTAAGCACACTCCGAGCTGACATTCAGTCTACTTTGGCAAGAAGCTGAAGTTCCCTCAGCTGTGAAGAATGAAACTCAGTGACCATTCAGCGTGTTCCTCCTTTCTTATGCAAATTACCTTTGTATGGATCAGGAAGTGGCCTGACAGATACACGAATCAGACACATAGATGAAAGGAGATCGTTATCAGATCTATGCTCCTGACTTAGATAAATAAGCATTGGACATGATTCTCCACTCATTAAAGTGTCTTCCTCAGGAGAAGGCTGACAGTTCATTAAATAAGATGAAATGTTATTATTTAAACTCAAGACTGATCAGACCGGGTGGAAACTTAGTCTACCGTATTCATAATTTCCTGCATTGACAAGAATGTTCTTGAAAATATTCCTCTGGAGTGGCTGACCCACATAGAAATGAAGATCCTGCTGTAAGTGCTAACTAACAGGGTAACTCCTGTCGTTTATGTGGTAGAGCTTTGTCCTTGGGCATTATATTTCAAGTATTTGTCTCTCACTACCTAAGATGTTTGGTACTGCAGCTTCCAGCTCAACCTGTACAGAGACCTCCTCAGCCCATGTGTCCACCAAGCTAAACTAGACCCAAGTCCCAAGCTCCAGTCATGTGGCTTTCCATTTTCTCCACCCCTATAATCACATCTTCCAGGCACTTTGTCCCTTCCTCCCATACCCTTTATCTCTGCCCAGTTGTGGTCAGGGTGAACTGCCCTACACGTCGTCTGCAAAGTGGCATTCAGCAGTAACTGGCAACACCATAAAGTGCCAACCCAAAATGACCATCGTTATTTATGTTACTTCATTTTATGCCCCAAATTCAGCTTTTTAACTTCCTCGCTGAAGAGGCCCCGCATCTGATACAGGGTCATTCATCTTCAGGACAAATGTGTGTTGATCAGCTGTTATCCAATTTACAAAAGGGATGTAATACAACCTGAGCTCAGTGGGCTCAAGAGGAAATTCAGTGCGAGACCAAAGAAAGCACTTTCTATAAACTCTTCAGTGTGAGAAGAAAATACATCAGGAGATGCTATAGCTTTACAGCAGAAACCTCAAGCACAGGGATGATATAAGAGCAACAGGACCATTGCCAGAAAATAACCCCTTTGTACCATCCCCACCTGCAGGGAGATCTGGACATTTGTGACCATATTTTTGACAGTAAACAAAAAAAGAGATAAACCTGTGCCCATGAAACTTTACAGAGAGAGTCCTTTAATGCCTCCTAAACCCTCTGTAATATGCAAGGGTTATACTGGTCCCCCCACCCCCGCGAACACAAAGAGCAAATATCTACTTTCATGGAGAGTGACCTTTACATTGCACAAGGAGAATGAAAGAACAAGGCAAGAATAGAGGCAGGTCTTTGTGAACTGGGCTCCACACAATGCGTGCATTGACTTTCAAGGTTGGTGTTGGACTGAGCCCAGAGAGGGTACTTGTCTCTACAGACAGCAGAGCTCTTCAGAAAAGGTACACTGCCTTGAAAACAGAGGTGCAATGACAACATGGTTCAGTGACAGCAGAAGAGCTGCCTGGGTACTTTTCGGTAAGCCTATTATTCTTTGGAAAAGTCCATTTTTTTGAAATCAGAACTGTTTATGTGAAAGGGACAGTTTTAATAAATCTTCTTTATTTTTATTTTTTTTTTAGTTTTTTATTTTTAAAAAGAGAGCTGTAGTCATTTTCTAAGTTTTCTTTTAGCTTTTTTCCCCCCACTCTGGATTGAAATGTATATTCTTACAGTGCTTCTGCTAATTAAAACTAAGTTAAAATACCAACATGACCCGAAAAAACAGGTCACAAGGAAACTACACAGAAATGTTTAAATTGTCCTTCGCAAAACTTAAGACTTTCAAGTTTTCATCCAGATATTTTCTCTGGGACAAGAAGACCTGTTTTGTGCAGCTCAGTATCACGCTGTTTCTTGTAGTAATTTTGCAGGACATGAACACTGATGTTACAGGTAAAGTAACTCTATTTTGCACCTTCCTCCGATTTCCTTTTTCCTCTTTGATGTTCACCTCCTACCAGAACATTTGCACTGATACCATTCTCAGGCTGAATGTGACCTGATTCACATCTTATGCCAATTACTTTGACATTGTCAGAACTAAGCTAGTTTATGCCAGCTGAGGAATACGATTATTTAGCAGTAGTATCAGTCCTCTGCCTCCTCCTTCAAGATTTCTGGCATGGGTGAAGGCTTTGAATGAAAGCTAACTCCTTTACCCTCCCTCAGAGAAAAGGGTAAGCAACCGCATTAACTCCTATATTGGTTAAAAAGAAAAAAAGAGGAAAAAAAGATTAAATAATAGCTGGAAAAAGTAGATTTCCTTTACGTTATTCATGATGCTGAATAAGTGAACTTGAATCCCTTCTAGACCACATTCTCCTTTATATTAGAAATGCAGAACAGAGATGATGATGTACAACTTGGCAACCCTCATTCCTCACAGGCCAGGTCTCAAAAGTCACAGTGGCAAACACAATTAACTGACTGCATTGGTGTCAACCTCTCTCAAACCTGCTTCTGACCAGCCATGATCAGAGCTGAGCAAGATAGAAAATTTAAAAAATAAATTAAATCCCACAAAGCAGAGGTGGGGAGGCTCAGAATACCATTAGCTTGGTGCTTCATGGGTGTGGGTTATATGAGATCATGTCATGATTTGGGTGTGGGTTATATGAGGTCACATGGTGATTACCAAAATAACTACAAGCATAACTTGTGCTGCAGGTTCCCAAAAGAGAAAGAGTGGCATTGAGTAATGCAATGTGGAGGAAAGCAGCATCCTTGTCAGGTGATAGGAGTAGGGAAAAGGAGCCAGTTTCTTCCAAAGGAACAGGAGATGGCAGGAGCCTGGATCCAGACAAGCTGTGTCTGGGTCAGCAGCTAAATGGAAAGAGGATTGCTGGCAATTTGCAAAGCATGAGAAAATAGCGACACAAGGTGTGCAACGTGAAGGCAAGAAGGGACTTCTTTCACCATCAGGACCTGATGACAGCCATTTCACTTGCTTGGGATGCTCTCCTCTCTGACAGATTCCCTCCACTCCTCACCTCACATGGATAAAAGTAACCTGCTCCCAGCTGACTACTCTCACCACAGTCCCCAGACTGCAAAACAGCTTAAAAATGACAGGATCAGATGAAGAGGCCACTCCTGGGGCACGGTCAGCTGCAGTCAGCACAGTTGCTCTCCTGTGGCTTTCTTCCACCTTTCAACATTTTCAAATGCTACAAGAAGCATCAAAAACTCCATCCTCCCTCCATCCTATAAAGAGGAGCTGTTCTTCCTCCACTATAATTTGTTTTCTGTTGCACAACCCTCAGCTACCCCTTTGTGCTACAAGTCTGCTCTTTGGGACACTGCCACCGCCCTTCACATCTCCAGTTCTTGATAGAAAAGGTGCAAGTTCACCCCAAGATCCAACAGCAGGTTGGTATAACAAGGGTCCTGCATCCTAAACTCAGTTCCATGCTTACCTCTGTCTACTGAGCATCCCTGTGGCTCTTCCTAAAGCCACCTCTCCTTCTCAAACCACCATCTCAGTGTTCTCCCACCACCCTTCTAGCAAGGTTTTTGTTCTCACCACACCACACCCCGTTATCCCACCCATCTTTTCAACAGCTGAAAACCCTCATCTCACAGGACCTCCCTGCTGTGCCCAGGCTGAGTGTGGGTAACCACAGCACCAGCTTAGCACACGCTACCACATCATCGTTTCTCAGGGTCAAAAGCAATTTAGCATAGTTTCCCACCCTGAATGCGCTTTCCCACATTGCAACTCAATTTAATGCTTCAGATATATAGAGGCAACTGTCTGGACTGCATTTAAGAATAAATCTTTTTAAAAGGATCCACTTAAGCCCTTACACTGATGTGTCTGCTGGGGGAGCCGCTTGCGGCATGAAGAAAAGGAGCAAGTGGCCAGAGAAGGGCAGGATCCTCTTCAGCTGCCTTTGCTGCCAGAGAAATTGTAATGCAAAGCCATCCTCTGCCTCCCTTTTCGTCTGCCTTGTTTACCTTTGGGCAAGGACTGTGTTTGTAAAAGAGCAAATAATTGGCATATGTTAGATACGAGTCCAACAAAAATGACAATTAGGGGGAATGAGAAAGTGGATTAGAAGTTTGTACCTGGAGCTGCACTCATTGCAAATTCAGCACTGATCTCAGGGATCTGGCTTAGGTGTTATTTGTGCATTTGTTTGTTCACCTTTCTATGTGTTTTGTTTCATTTGAGCTAATAAACACAGACACAGATATGAATGATATGAATCATCCCAAATTTCAGGATATAACTTCAGCCTTTTGATCCAGGACCCATCTGAACTCGAACACAAGTAAATGTGGTTTTTTT
The DNA here is from genome assembly GCF_000695765.1 of Mesitornis unicolor. Lineage (NCBI taxonomy): Eukaryota > Metazoa > Chordata > Aves > Mesitornithiformes > Mesitornithidae > Mesitornis > Mesitornis unicolor. Next base: position 175,251 of record NW_010205080.1, on the reverse strand, counting down.
ACTTGTAATAACTAGGTTAAAAAAAATACACAAAACTGCCAAACTAATAGTGCTGCCCTTCTACCTTTTAAAGTATAGGACTGTAAATATATCTGATTCGAGGCCTAACATGTGACAAGATTCACAAACAGTGATAATATCTTCTATTAAAGCAACGGATATTGTTAGAAAGAACTTTAGCACACCTCATTTTCTTTGAGACTCTCATCATTATATCTGCAACATGTTTGGCATATTCACAAACTCAGGGGCTCTCAACTCCCAGTGGGTTCTACAGGCACAAATCCATTATCACAATATCCCAAACACAGGGAAAAAATGGTCGGGGGTAGTGGGGAGGGAGGTTTTTATTTGTCTTTCTGTTACAGCCTCAAAATTGAATCTGACACACAATATCTAGATTATCTGCTCAGCATGAAAACAAAGAAAGTTTTTTGTTGTTTTTTTCTATGAAAGTGGAGGTGTGTACTAATGTCTTGAGGGCTGAGAGTGTTTCAAACACCTATTACCATAAATTAGCCCTAAAATATTGGAAGCTAGCAGCCATGCAATTACCTGATCTCCCTTCCCCAGTTTACAAACCAAGCCGGGATGTACACCAGTGTGGATGCTCCGTGCTCCCCACCGGCCCGTGTTGGTTTGTGCCTGGGGAAGTCTTCACGTGGTGTCTCCAGGGGAGGCACGCTGTGTTTGTTTGCACATTGATCTGTGCCTGAGCAAGAGATAACTCAAACATCACCTTCTTATCAAGAGAATTGAAGTCTGATGTTTGGATCCAAATATTTGAAGTGTGGGCCTCGGAGATATGGGGGAGAGTGGCGGGAGTGGGGGGGGAGACAAAGGTATATCCAAAACCGAAGCTTAAACCTTCTCATTAGGATTTCAGCCACATTCTCTTTTGTTCATCAGTTGAGAAATTTCAGATAATCCTTTTTGACCAGACACCTTTCAGAAGCCTGCATTCATGGCAATCAGTGGAAGCTGTATGAGTCCCATTCCTCCAGCAGAGGACAGTGAGAGGCACCCACACAGCCATATGCAGCACCTGAAAAACCACTTCTGGCCAGAGAAATGCAAACTCATTCCCCCCTTCGTGACTCCAAGCGAGGGCACTATCGAAAGGGCTGCTATGTGAGGACCTTCTTTGATTCCTTCATCCCAAAGATGTTTTGCTTTTATCTTGGTAGCAATTAAGCTTCACCCTGTGCATTTACTCTGCACGCACACATGCAGAGGCATCTACCCCAGCCAAATTTGTGATGCTTCTCCACTCACAGGGGTGAAGTTGCATATAAATGGAGTTCTGTAGCAGCACGTGACATCCCCATCACACTCACTCCTTACTGGTGTAAATATCTTCCCAGGGGACAGGGCCAGTTCCAGCCCTGTGCTTGTCCCAGGCCAAGCCTGTGTGTGTGTGTGTGTGTGTGTGTGTGTGTGTGTGTGTGTGTGTGTGTGTGCGTGCAGCCAGACAGGGTAATCCTGCGCACCATTAGGAACCATGCATTAAGGATACATGCCATCTTCTCCTCTACGTGGGTACTCTCAGAGCTCTCTAATCCCTGTCACCGACCAGGATGTATTATATCCGTACTAACTAATTTCACAGCCCGTAAATTACAGGCATACTCTGCGTATCTTCATCTCATTAGAGAAGGTTAATTTAAGCAGACAATCAACAAAAATACAGAAAACTAGTTTGGAAAGAGGATTTTGCTGTGTCTCTGGCAGACAATGAATTCACAACCCCAACATCTGCCACCACTAGAGAAAAAATGCTGGAGAGAGGAAAAGAAAAAAAAGAAAAAAGAAGACAGAAACAAACTCATTGCTATTTCCTCTGATGAATGGTGAATTTCCAATTAGCATTTTAATTACTCAAGCCAGACTTTCAGCTGGTTTGATGATCACAAGAAACTCCATAAGCAACAAGTCATCTCGGTTTGACAGCACATGTCGGGATAATGCACAACGTGCTTACTGGGGTTGGTCTGTGCGGCTTTGTTTTTCTCCTGGAAAAATCCTACAACATAAATTGCTCTTAAGTTTTTATCTATAGTTTTACATACACCCTTGTCCCAACCCAGAAAATCCTACAAGGAGACCGTTGTACCTAAGGTCCTGGATGCAAACAATGACAGCCTTCACTTTACCTCATCTACAGGCAGATCCTAAAACAAATCCATCACTAGGACCCCACACACATGAACCAGTACCATTTGCCTGAGCAAATCCTGCAGCAAGTCCATCCCATAGCATCACAGACACCTTTTCTGTGTCCTTCACCTGAGCTAATCCCACAGCAAAGCTGTCCCAAGGGACTGATGGATGAGCCCCTCTCTGCAGAGGTTTGGTGATGATAACACAGATGCGCTGTTTGCTTGTATACCAAAAACAAGAGCAAGGCATTATTTTAAGTACCTGCACAGCATTAGAAAATGCTGTGTCCTCTGGGGAATGGGAGCAATCAGAGTTATGGTTATGCTGGCAGATGAGGACTGCAGCTTTGGCTATTCTGATATTTGTGCTCTGTTTCTGCACCACAGTAACGTGCTTAGGTTTTGCACAGGACAGGCTCCTCACACAATCTGGGATTTCAAAAAACTTAAGGATTTTATTGCTAATAGAGATACTTCCACAGACTGCTCCTGTAATTCCAGGCAGTGGCCTGTACAGCTTATGGTCTGCCTTGAGGAAGAAAACCAGTAGGTGGAAAGATGCACTCAGCTTTGAACCCACAACTCCGTGCTGAGGATCCACAAATATTTAAATGAATGGGGAACAGACAGAAGCAAAGACCAGGAATATGTTTCAAGAACTCAGAGCATGCCATGATGCCAAGTATGTGGCCAAACACTGATGCAGGATGCACACTGGTCCTCTAGACTCTACCGAGTTTTTGTTTTCTTTCCCTTTTCTTTTTTAAAGTGTCAAATAAATCCTTCACTGCAAATGAAACATAATCCTTTTTTCTTTCCACATCCTACTCCTTCTTTCCTCTTCTTTTATCCTGAATGAGGATGTCTAGATCCACTTCCTTCTTGCAATTTATGGTATTTTTCCCTCAAGGTCTGAACATGGACACTGCTTGGTCACCTGGTGAAGCTCCGCCAGCACCAGGAGGAGTAAAGCAACAGCAGAGCCATGTAAATCCCACAGAGAAGCACATGATGCCTGATGAAATGAGAAACCAGGTTATAGACATTTTGTCTACCTCCCCTTCCCCTTTCTCTCCCAGCTGCCTTGCTTCCCCTGCTTCCCCTTTCTTCCTTCAATGCCACCCCATGTCCCATCCCTCTCTCCAACCTCTCCTTCCCAGCAACAGATTGGTAGGGTTTCACCAAAGCAAGCAAGTGGAACACTTCTCTATCCATGCCTGAAAAAGGCCAGGGTGCAGAGGAGTTTATTATATCATAAATTAGAACATGAAAAGCTAATACATTTTATACATTTGTCAGAGAGAGTGAGGAGAAAACATCTTTGCTGCCAGGTTCCTCACAGCAAATCTGTCACGTTGGAGAGAGGCTGCTGAAATAGAAGTATTTACAGATGGATACAGCACTGGCGCAGAATAGCAAAGCTCACTGCTGGATGCATCGGGGCTGTATCAGGAGCCAGGATGGAGTCCTCAAGCCAAACCACGTACAGGCCCACCCTAAGCACCTTTGCTTTTCCTGCGTGGAGTTAAAATGATGCGAAGCAGAGCTCTGTGGTGAAGCTGTCTGACTGCTGTGGGCTGCTCGGAGTGCATGTCTGGGGCTCAGGGGACTCTGCTGCTCTTTGCATTGTAACTCTGAATTTACTTGGTGTTGCATTACAGAAGAAAGGGAAAATAAGTCAGATCCCAGGTAGGACAATACAGAGGAATTTTCTGGGAAATCTGCAGCTGCCACGTACCCAGCCCCTTGACTTTCTTCCTCTGGGACTAAATGAAAGGTCTGATGTTAGCTGAGCTTTTCCCCAGTCCCTCTGCATAGCCAGTCCCTATTGCATTGCACTTCTGCTCCTTGAAGGATGAAGCTACCTGGTACATCCAGTGATGACAGCTTTCATATCTTTCTTTCCAAGTTCAGAACGCAGGTCAGGAAGGCATTTCCCAGACATAATCTCCCTTGAAATAGTCAGCAAGTCAGACTTAATTAAGATATAGAACAGCAAAAAGCAACCATAATTAAAACTTAAAGTTGCCGGCACAGATGAGAAAGTAAAAGGAGCTAGGTGCTGGAATGAGCACTGTGTCTGAAGTTGGCATTCACCCACAGCCAGGTTTTTATCCAGAAGGATGTGACCTGGAAGATGGCAGTGTTGGTGCCTGACAACAGTTTAGTTGAATTTGCGCACAAATTACCTGTTCTGATGTTTGCTCCAGCCTGAACGGTCCCTCACACAGCTGCTGATCCGGGCAGTGAAATGCAAGAGTAGCTGCTTTGGTTCTTGCAGCTTTCACCACCCCCAGCCCTCAGGACACACGTGGAGGCAGCCCTGTGAGACTGTTGCTTTTGGGAACATTTCTCTCTATAGAGGTAGAGGTGTACTTGGGGACAGCATTGGTGGAAGGATGGGCTGTAACAATAACAGCCATAGAAATCCATCTGACCTACTATTCTGTCCTGGCATCAGCCAATGACTAAGAGCAGTAGAAGACAAATATGTGGTGATTCTTCCTGAGAAATCTCTTCCAGCCTCTGAAAAAAAAACATGTGGCAAGCAGCTCTCTGAGTTGCAACTCTTGTCAGTGTTTCATGGATCTTTTTTTTTTTTTTTGATTCCTACCCAGGCTATCTGTGCAGAAGTCACTACATGAATGTTTTTCAGATCTATGCTATTGGCATCCAGATCTCTTCCCCCCAGAGCAGCCCCATTTTCAGAGAATTTTGCTCTCTCTGTCCTTCAAACTCCTTCCTTCACTCCCCCATCCAGATCTCTTCCCCCCAGAGCAGCCCCACTTTCAGAGAATTTTGCTCTCTCTATCCTTCAAACTCCTTCCTTCACTCCCACTCCCCAGCTCCTTTGCTCCATGTGGAAGAACAAATATTTGTAGTCTCAGAATATGGGGCAGATACTAACACACAGAGCTGTGGAGAGGAGCCAGTCAGGTCTGCTGAGCTGTGCTGCACCATGGCTTGGATCCATCTATCTCCAGAGCTTTGCCCAGCTCTCAGCACTTTGTTCCTTGCTCCTAGCCATGGTGGTTTATTCAAGCACTCATGGAAGCTGCCAGACAAAACACTCCAGATTAATTCCACTCTCTTCCTCTCTTTTTAGAAACTTTTAATTAGTCCCCAACTCAGTACCATTATTAGTATTTGTTATTAAGTATTAAAATTGCTCACCCCCAGCTCCCTCTCCCCCTGCTTCCCTCTTCCAGCCCTTTGTTTTAATTGTTATATTTTTTCATCAGTGATCAGCCAAGCTTCCCTAATGATCTAGACTCATTTAAAGGGTTTATAACTCTGGCACAAAACTCCAATAAAAAAGCGGCAGACTTGCTGAGAACCTCCTGGGGCTATTCAGCAGCCAGGAACACAAACTCATTTACTACTTGCCTGTTCCCCCCTTTCCCCAGCCACCATCACCCATTCTGTCAAAATATCCTTCTTTCTACACACAGAAAGTCCTCACTTCTCCTTTTCCACATCTTCTGCCACCCCATCTCCATTCTTTTTCCCTGAGGATCACAACAAGAGAGCTGGAAAAAGCCTTTATGAGGCACATGGTGAAGTTAACAGCAAATAGCCTAAATCCACTTTTTCTCCCAGTCTTCCCCCTGCCGATGCCAGCATTCCCTGCTCCTCTCAAGAGGAAAAATCTAAAGCACCATAGTGAGACTGAGGAAACAAATGATCTGCCTGTATTTCTCCTTGAGTATATTTAGCAGTTGCAAGTTTACCCCACTAGAGATCTTAAAAGCTTTTTTTACAAATGTGCAAGTCAGCATTGTCTTTTCCTCATTGCTTTTTTCACTTTGCAGTAGGTATAGATTTACGCGCCAGACAAAGGGTTGCTTGGCAAACTCTCGGTGTCTCGGCCCAGCTTCCCATTAAGTACAGATGTTGCTTCCAAACCTGTCTTTAGCCTTGTGCACATCCAGAAGTAAATTCATGGGGATGCAAACAGGAACAGGAGCGCAAGCTGTTCTCCACGGCCACAAGCACACTCGTGCAAGGGTCTAACCTGACTTACTGTGCCTCTTGCCCATGGCCTTGGACACCGGGCAATTAGCCAGCTTCAGAGGCAAGCCAGGATGATCCGTCATTCCTTCAGTGATCTCCTTGTACCCAGCTTTTTGGGGGAAATCTCACAAAAGCTATTCCCTCTACATGGACACAAAAACCCTTCCAAAATGGAGAGGAAGGAAGGAAGGAAATCAGTAAAGCAAAGCAAGTGTGGAGGAAGCTGGCTTCTACGAGGTGGATTTATGTCACTTGCCTTTAGACACCTGCCATGTGGATGCTCACATCTCAGCTAGTCACTCTGGGCTACTCACTGTATAAGCAAGAGGGAAAGTAAGCACTTTTAACATCCTGGTTATCCTGCCCTTGTAACCCAGCTGAATTTTGACACTTTCACACTGAAAATCCCAGTTCTTCCAGCTGGTACGTTTGCCAAAGCCTTCCATTTCAAAATCATGGAGCAAACGATGCCATTAAATGATCTTGCTTTGAAGTCACTCTTACCCCCAGAAATGTGCCTGACAACATCTCGACTGCAATGACCATCTGAGTCACAATTGTATTGATACAATCTACAAGCGGTCTTTTGTGCTCACATGAAAGGGGCTCGGCTGAAAGGCCCATCAATGTGTTCAGTCATCTTCAAAAAGCCGGAATCATTTGGTGGGAATAAACAGTTGGAGCTCTTCATTTAGTCGTTTGAAAAGAACGGTTTCCCAAGGAACTTCAGCACTATCCTCCCCAGTATGCCTGCTGGTCTCCTCCGAGGAATCATTTCTGGAGATGGTTGTTCTACTTTGACACAGATTTCTCATCAGCAGTTTGACTTTTTATAGAGAAAAATAGCAAAACAAAACAGAAAAAAACCCTACCACAATATTTCATTAGAAGTGGGAAAAAATCATAATAATTTGGGGTGTTTAAGCTATATTAACATGTTTTAAACTTGGGCTGAAAGTGCAGTACACTAAGCAGAGTCTATGGAGAATGCCTGCAATTAGAGAACTGGTTGGTGATACAAAGCTGTCTTCTCCTTGTTTCCAGCTGCTACATTTAATTAAAAGAAAGCTAAACAATCCATTACATTAAATTACTTTCTGAACATTACTTTTCCACATAGGTAACTGCAATGGTTGCCACAGGGATGTTATCTGACCACAGATTGGAAAGGAGATAACCATTCTCGAAATTATCCCGTTCTTGCTTGAAATATCACCCAGACGACCTGGTCAGGAGTCACTCCCCACCGTGTGAGGGATGACAGGAGCTGGTGAGGATTTACCAGGCGCATGAGGGGCATTAATGAACTGCAACCCCAACCTCATCTCATTTGTTCCTGCATCGTGTCACATGATGATGAAGATGCCAATTCACCTTAATGTCCTGGCAACCAAAAGGGGCTTCTTTCATGTTTCTGTGCTTCTGTGCTGTGTAACCTTCAGCACTGAACCTGCAGTTACTAAAATCATACCATGAGACTGTCCCTACCTCAGTTGCTTCCTGAGAGTTTCTAATCCGTATCATGCAGTCCATATATCTTGTTTCAGCTTCTAACCAGAAGAAATACTTCATTGATATTAGAAGACAAATATGCCCAAAATATCTTGAAATACCACATGGAAACAAAATTTGTAGAACAGCCCCTTGTCCCTGTGGGTATTTTGTTTTCCTTTCGGATCCTGTTCGGAGAAGAACAGCAAAGATTTGGGGTCTTCCTCACTCCCTCAGCAGAGCATGGACGTTGCAGTGAGGCTCTAACTCACCAGGCCACAGAGCAGCCTTTGCCTCCTGGAGAGGAGCTGTGTCCAGATGCCAGCGTCTCCTCCAGGGAGATGGTGGTTAAAGTCCTGTTCTGACCGCGGTTGTGCAAGTCACCACCTAGCAACTCTGCCAAGTTTAAAACATTCAATTCTCAAAGCACCTACCAAAGCACAGTTGGCCTGTGACAAAATCAACCTGGATTGACTTCAGGAGCAGAACTGCACAAAAACAACATACTGGCTCGATTCTGCTTTCTCTGTTACAGCTATGCCCTTATTTTCTGCACTCCATGCCATTTTCCCTCTGAGAAAAATGTTGCCAAGTGGCTATTTTGAACATGGTTGAATGCAGATTGTTAAAGGAGAGACAGGTTTCTGCTTCTGTTTAGCAGACTATTTTTGCTTTATTCCCTATCTCAGAGAAAAACATTCAGAGGGTAAATAACTGTTTACTGTTTGTGCATAATGCATTATGGTATGAAATTGTCTTTTTCTTCCCTCATTTACAGCATTTGCACCTCATCCCATGATGACCTCACAGCAGCAGCATGGACCTTTATGATCACAAAGCTGAATTACTACCGCTCTTATTCTTAGCTGGCCTTCCAGAAGTGAAATGCCATTGGCTTTGGTTTGTTCACAGCAGGAAATGCATTCACAGGTTGGAAGCGGTGTGATAGTTTCACTCTGCTTCACATTTCCCCTGTTTGAAGCTTATGAACTGCTGGAGTGAATTTTCAGTTATCGACATCCTCTTAACCCAAGCGGTATTAGCTAAGTCATTCAGCAGTCAAATACCAGACACCTTGTGAAGTATCCCATCCACGTGTTGAATTTGAGGACACAGAGAGTACGAGTCAGGAATCACAAATTGTGTTGATGGTCATGATAGAAGGGTTATTGTTAGGGCAGGAAGAAGAAAGCTCAGGTTGTGCCTGTACTTTTATCATGGTCATAGGAAACACCAAGTTTTTTGTTTTACAAGAAAAAACATCACCAAATAATCACCCATGTGAATAGTATTCAGTTTCCCTAGCTCGCTTCTTCATACAAAGAAGTTAATTCTTCAGCTTTATGGAAACCAGAAAACCATATCTAACACTAGGGACTACTTTCCAAAAGAACCAGAAGCCAGCCTAAAAGGAAGTAGATCAACCATGTTAACATCTAACTAATTCTTTTCTCTCTGCCCATCCAGCAATATGAGCTATTCCACCTCAAAGTTTTCAGCCTCTTCTTAAATTTCAATGGTCATCACACTTGACCATCTTTGGATCTGCAGCTCCCCAATAGCACCAGGCAAAGATGGTGTGAAAAGAATGACATTTTCTAAGCCCTGCAGTCAGGTCCTCAATGTTCTCAGCATCTGACTCTAGCCTGCAGAGGTGTGAATCAAAGTCTGGTTTCCCATGTGGTCGTGCCAGATGGTTGGCTCAAAACCCATCATTTCTTTACAGCAAAACTCACTAGACACAGACAGTAACCATAAGATATATTGGAAACTCGAATCTTGTATAATTTAGACTGCCAACACCCATGCAAAAGATACTTCACCTTACTACTTATGTCAGCTCTTCAAGCATGGTTTCTTTGCTGAATATGTCCTGAAACATTTCAAAGCAATGATAAAAATAAACCCTTGCAGTTAGCCTGCATCTTTTCATTCTAAAAGATCTTGTTGTTACTTCTGAACTTTGATTGTCAAATTACATTCAAGGATCATTTCACATGCCCTAAAAGGCTGTCCTGCTTCCAAGGAATACTTGAAAACAGCTATGCAGAACAACAGATCACATGCTAATATTATTTCCTTGTCCACGGCTGCGTGGCAGCGTGTTCTGGAATTTGTCAGAGCTGGTGATATCCAGCAACATCACATTGTACATTTTGCAAAAGGATTAGGAGCACTGAGTAAGTCTCTGCCCTGGTGGAATTGTGAAGGGAGCACTGGAGACAACATTATTCAGCAAAACAAATAAAAATTTAGGAAGGAGACAGTGAGTTGAAAATAATCATATGCCTGGAAAATCTGGCACTGTATATTTAGTGACCACAAGAGGTCAGGACATCAGTTTTCCATTGCATCTTAAAAGCAGCATCTCTAAGAGCCTGGAGCCAGAATACTATTTTAGGTATGATTGTGCAGTTAGGAAATTTCGTCTTTACACATTCCTCAACAGCAGCTGTATATATTTCCTCAGCAGCAGGAGTTACTGCAGGAGCATCAGTACTTCTTTCTTTGCATTTCCATGTAGCAGTATAATAGCCAGGTTTGTCTGTCTTCATGCCCTGGGTCTTGCTCCTCAGTTTGAAGGTATACAACAGTATTGTATTTTTTACTGAAAGCCACAATCACCACTTCCAATTTCCTGGCACAATAAGACTCCATTCATTAAGAATAAACCATGCTGGTGACAAAGCTGTCTCAGGTGTGACCCAAAGTTGTAGTTTCCTCCTACAGAAACTGTTCAGCATCACAAACAAGCCTCCCTTTTCTCCGTTCCAAATGCACTTCTCCAGCATGAATAAAGATCAGTATATAGGATAGCAAGCACATTACATATTTTGACTGCAAATGAAGACAAAGGTGCAAATGCAGTTCTCCCTCTGCGAAGGGTTTATGCTAGGGAGATAGAAGAAAAAGGAGTTATTAAAACATATATTTTTAATATATATATAAAATATACAACTATAGGAAGTATATAAAATCCTACACTTCCACCCTCTGAGAATCATTTGCTGCAACACCTTTTTATTAATATACTTTTTCTAGAGAGCATCCTGCCCAAGCACTAACTGGGCTTGATCCAGCTTAGTTTATAAAAACAGATGAGATCGCTGCTTGCATTTTTAGGTGATGAATTTTTCATACGCAGCCTTGTTTCACTGGACCTTGGTCCTCATCTCTGGCTGCAGCATGGCCCCTTTAGCAGGTCCTGCTTTGTGAAATTGTGCTTCTTTATTTACTCTGCATGGTGCCAAGAAATACTTTTCTTTCTTTTACTTTTTTTCCTTTTTTAAAAAAGTGAAAGTTATTAAGCTACTTCTAGTATAATACCTCTAAATGCCAAGTCCGTAAGAGGGAATTTTAACTTGGTTAATCTGACACAAATGAAAAACTATTCAAGGCTTGAGATGACTGTAAAGTTTAGTGTCATAGCTTTTTCAGTATAAAAAAAAGGTTCTCAGTAAAATTTCACTTGAATACTTGAAGTTATTTATTTCCTTTAAAGTAAAATGTTGGGCATGTTTTAAAGACATAGCAGCAAAATTTATTTTTAAGCTGGACTCCATCTGAACCAACTGAGAGTCCTGTTCAGTGTTGGGGGATACTTAGAGTAGACAGAGCAGGAAGGATGGAGAGCATTCTCCTTATTTCAGTGGGGATGTGTGAGATGGACCCTGTGTGCTTGCTCTTGGCTGAGATGGATGAACTGAGTCTGGGGATGCTCCTCATCATAAAACTCTTTTTCATTTTTATATTTGTGAGTCTGGAGGCAAAAGGAAACAGGATCTCCCAGACTTAAGCTATGCCAGTGCTGATCAGGTTGAGGACCATTTTCAGAACTACGCTGTGATGTGGTTGAGTCTCAGCATCTTTTTCTCCTTGAAGGAGCAAGGGAGTGTGTGTGGGAGTGTGTGTGTGTTTTCACTTCTCAGCAGCAGCTGGGATAAATGGGCTGTTTTTGCTCCAACAGCCATGTATCAGGTTTTCCACAACTGAACTGAAACTCATGATTCATAATCAGTTTCGTTTGTGAAATGTTCTTCTAATTGATCAGACGGAGACCAATTTCGGCGTGGGAAACTGAACCCTGAGAAAATTAATTACCCGCCAGGCTAAACCCATTTCCTTTGGCCCAAGTACAGCTTATTGTATGTTACTGAGAGATGACCTAGCTGTCGAGAGAAAGGCAATGCTATAATTCTTTCTAGGACACGCTACACTGGAAGCAGATAAAGTGCTGTTGGCTGAGGGTGCTGGCTATGCAGAGTGGGGAGCTTGCACAGGGAAGGGGGTAAAGGGACAGTAAATACACAGCAAAAGCCTCTGAGGGAGTAGAGATAACAGAAAGTAGAAAATATACCAATTTTTAAATCCCAGAGCCTCCCAGGGATTAGTCATTACAGAGTTTGCCTGTGGGGACAAGGGGTTTTAACATTCACTGTGCATATTTTGTACTCATTTTACACCTGTGCGATATGGAGGAATGTCACAGACCCTGGGCAAAAGGCAGAGATGGAAAGAGATTCTTTTTTGCAGAGGTGCTCTGGTAATAAGGATGGCACACTTCTCAAGTCTCCACAGCCTTGGGGCGGGAAGGCTTCGAATAAATGCTGTAACCAAGCAGAAAGCACCATGGAGCAAAAGTAGGAACCCTGAAGACATGCAGAAGATATAGGGACTCAGAGGTGGCTCCCACTGCATATGATGAGCGTGTCACAGGTGGACGTGGCATCGCCAATGTGTCTCACGATATGGAAATTGCTGCTTTCACGGCTGGCTGCTATGCCCTTCAGTTACAAAGGTCCCTGACATTCGAATACCAAACTCAAAGCCCTCCAAGACAGGAGGTGTTACAGATTTTTTAATTAAAGTAACTTGGGTAATGGAAGTAGCAGAAGTGTGTTCTCACTCTATGAATGGATAAATTAAAGCTCACAGTAAAGACAACAAGCATGGAGACTGTGAGGAGAGCAAAGTTAGATGGAAATTCTAGCGACTGCCATCTTTAAGCCAATGACATCCTGCCCACACGACTCTGCCAGCTTCGAGGCTAGCAAAATAACTGCAAAACTTGAATCTCCTTCTTTTTAGACTGGGACATTAAGAGAAAATAAAGCATTACTGTTACTGGTTCCTCAGACCTGCAATCCCCTGACAGTCGGAGACAGCTACTCCCCAGCTGCTCCAGGTTAATAGAAATACTACCTTGGCCAGACCCCAGCACAAAACAAAATAGGATTTATAGCCACAGTGAAGCTAATCAAAGAAAAAGGACAAAGGTTTATCAGCAACCAGAACTTTTCGGAAGCAAAGAAGTTGGTGATGTCTGGGTCAACAACATTCTCCTGCTTCAGAGAGCCCTCAATGCAGATTGCTTGGGGAATGCCTTACCTTGATGAAAAGTTTTAACCCTTTGACTTTTGAAAGGCCAGGATTTAGATTCAGGTGTATTTATTGGAAAACCTCAAATTCAAACAAAATAATCTCTATGTTGCTGCTAGCCTTTTATCAGCATCTGTGCAGATGTGCTCAGGAGCTCTGTGTAAGTGCAACGTACTTACAAAACAAAGTGGAGTAGAATGACCTCTTCAAATGCAGATGTTAGGCTTCTTTAAAGCCCTGGGTTCAAGGATCACAAAGCTGGGTTAAGGCTCCTAGCCTGCTTTCCTCCTCTCTGAGCCCTTTTCTTGCTCCAAGCAAGATGACATAACTGAGTCAGGCTCAGTGTGTTTGTCAGAGGAAAACACAATTTTACAGCGATTCCTGATGGTACACTGTGGAATTTTCTTCTTAAGATGGGATGTTCCTTTTCACATACTCTGCATCAGAGACCTCTGTTCCCAAAACCTCAAATGTTTCTGCACTCCTTCTCCCTAGCAGGGAGCAGGTGATAAGATGCTATAGGAGAGGGAGGCAAACCTGTGTGCAAGTAGTGTAGAGGTATGGAAATAAACATGTAACAAAGAAAATTGAAAAAAAACCTTCCCACCAAATTAATAATATCTAGATAATAGCTATTCTATTTAGGAACTCTTATTTTGGCAGTGACACAGCCAAAGTGTAATATAACTGGAAATCAAAAAGGATGGAAGCTGAACCATTGATGTTTATGGCTACTGTTAGTTTCTGATAAATCCTGATAGTCTACTAAGTAAATACCACATGATCTACCTCTTAAACTGGATTTCACAGCTCCTTGAATCTCTTCCAGCATGAATATTTTTCTTTTTTTTAACCCTGTTAGTGCATTTGAGTCAACTCCTCTCCTTCCGCGGATACAACAGGAGTTCTCCAAAAATCAGAGCTCTTTGAACTGAAACACCAGGTTTGAAGGGGACAAATCCCATTTACATCATGGCTGTGAACCCATTCTTTCATAGGCAACTTTGTGTGTATATAAAACACCCAAAAGAATATTGGTGGGTTATGTCACTTTAGTGTGCTGCCACCCATCAGAGGAGCTACTGTAACAGTTTGTGTGCACACTTAGCCCTTGGATAAATTGCAAAGCCATACTGCTCAGCTTCAGCTTTCTGTTTCTATGTTTCTCTGCCCTCACCTTTTCTATGTTTCGATAGAAAAAGAAAAATAAGAAAAAATAAGATATTTTTGAAGATTACTTTAAAACTATAAGAGTTACTTTCTATGTTCTCATTAATTTTAACATCTGGAAAAGGCTGATAAAAGATCAACATGCACTTACTGAAAAGAAATTCAGGAGAGCAGTTTGAGGCAAGCATTGACTCTTCTGGTGAATATTGCTGGCCCAAGTGCAGCTCACCTGGCCAGTTACCCAATGCCGATTGAGAGGGAAAGGAGATGAGCTATTACTCCATTATAGTCTGGAATTTATAATTCATATAATGCCAATGAACTAATGATAAAAGACTGAATCGTTCACAAAAACCATTCTTCATACTTTAGCCCATTTAAAAAAAAAATTCTTTTTTTTTCTTAACTTTCTTTTAATGACTCCCCTCCTTTCTTTCACTTCCCTTGCAGCCACTTGGCAGAGATGCTCTAAAGAAGCTGAAGTTGTGTGGGAACATTTATTCCTTATCCTTGAGAAAGGTAAACAGCAAATAAGCAACTGCTGGAAACAGGAGTTGGCAAAGAAACTGCATATTGAAGAGCCACAGCTGTATTAGATGGATCATGAGTCTTGGTCATCCCTTGCTCTGAGCTGTTGTACGGGGGAATCTAAACCTGAAGAAAAACTTGTGAAGATCACAGCATGCAGATGGATGGCTAGATATATTATAAGCAAAAATAATAGTTTAAAATTACATTTCTGTTTGTAAGCTCATTTTCAAAAGTCCTGAGTGTTGATTTCAGCAGAACACGCTGTGGAAGCAGTCCTCTGGAGAGTTAGTCTAGAGGCAGGTGTCTGCACTTACAGGCCTATTTTTGCAAATCTTATATATGTATATTTGGAAAGGTGAGAAAGCACCAGCCAAGGATGTTTTTTAAAGGTCGAACCTTTCTTTTTGCTGGAGTTTTCCCCCTCTGCTTGCTTTTATTTCTAGGTACTCCCTAAGGACAGATTGAAACTCCATAGCTCTGAGCACATCCTTTGTCCTGGATAATCATTGTCAGCAGCCCAAAAGATGAGATAATGGGGACCCATCTTGGGGACTCCAAGATCCTGATTGTTCAGAAAGGTCAAAGGAAAACTAGGTTTCTAATCTTTGCAAAAGAAGAGATTAGCAGGCAGCCTTGCTGAGACGTTGAGGGAGAAAAAAAAAAGAGAAAAAAGAAAAAAGAAAAGGGAAAAAGAGAAGAAAGGTGATATAAAGGGTTTGACTTCCATACAAGGAGCTTGGAGCAGTGAAACAAAGCCATGACACTGAAAAGAAAGCAGGGTAGAAATTCCTCTGCAGGATGAGCTACTGAATACACAAGCAGCATGAGGAACAACTGGGAAGAAATATGAAAAGGTGGGAGCTATGGGGAAAGAATATTCTGAGATAAAACTAGATGAGTGCGCTTCATTTCTCCAGCACTCAAGGTTGCTAGCCTTCACCTCTGATTCCTACGGGAGACTAGTATTGTAGTGGTTGTGGCTGAAAATAGGAACACGACAGATAGAAAGAATAGATGAGATTTCTCCTGCATTAGTCCATGCACCTTAAAGTTGATCGAGAGGACTCAGGTAGTGGTCTGGGCTTCCTCTGACTAATGCAGGGGGAAGAGATGAATCAGCTCTAGAGGAGTTCATCTGTCTTCCTTGGTTAAAGAAAAAAGCCCAGGTGATGAGGTCAATATAGAGAGTAAGTCCCACCTCTCCTGACTGAAAATAATCCCACCCAAGAGGCTCTGATGAGCCCCTTCTGGCTGGGGCAGAAGCTGGAAGCACAAAGGGTCCTGTCCCATGGTCTCATCTTATGCCATTTTTTATGGAAGGACCAGAAAATGCAAAAGCAGAGATCAAATGTGAAATGCCACATCATACACATCACATAACCACCTTGTCTTTTTCATCACTGCAACACCTGAATGATAAAGGAATATTTTAGGGATTGTGATTCCTGTTCCAGTTTTGATGACGTTCTGGCAGCAAGTGAGAGAAGCATTTGAGGCCAAAGACTGAAAAAAATTCAGGCCCAGATTTCAAACATTTGAGGTTTTAAGTTTTTTTGTGCTGAAAGTTTGGCTTGGACACATCTTTAGTAGTTGCTAGAATCAGACAATCTCCAAACCTTTGGAAGTATTCCTAGTGCAAGAAATTACCAATTTCCATCTTTTTGTTGCTCTTGATGCTTTTGACACTCAAGAACAAACTGTCTTCATTTAAATGAGATGCGAAAAGTATCTCCTGCAAATTATGCCATTTCTTTTCTCCATTATGTTTTTCCGCATCTTCTGGCAGCGCTGTTACAAAACCAACAGCAAACGGTCGAATGGCACAGCAAAGACAATAACTTTAATGGAAAGAAATTGGGAACTGGAAGATGACACAGATTGCATTAGGAAATAAAAAAGTGAAATAATATTTAATTTCCCTGGTCATAAATAATATGTCCGCCCACATTACAAGCACATCAAAGATGACAGGAAAAATAGTCAGTGACATGAGAAAATATCATTATTTCTTCATTAAATGTTTTATATATTTATAAGTGGGAAAAAAATTTAAAAAGGATCCTGACAAACAAAAATATAACAGCTGAAGGGCCACTGAAGAAATAAATTAGGACTACATAAGAGTGCAGATGAATAAATCAAAAGGAGAGAAAAAAATCTGCCATAGGCAAAACTTCAACTGTTGTTCGAACCAAGCTCCATTTCAGAAAGGGAGCGGAGCTGCTGCTGGTGTGCAACACTCGGTGTGCGCCGTGCGTTCATATCAGGGCTGCCTTTCTGGGTAAAGAAAGAGGATCTGCTCTGCTTGGTGAGTTTGTCACAGAGGCTGTGTCTGTAAACTTAAAAACAGGGTTAGGGCCCAGCAGGTGAATGTCAGGGGCACTGCAGGTTCAGTGGCGCTGTTTTATTTGTTTGTTTTATTTGCAAAGGGATTTAGATTCTGTGTGTGCTGCTAATCATCTTGATAGATTTCAGTTTCTTTTACACCCCATCACTCACCCTCTACAGAGCCCAGAAGTACCGACAGAGGGGCAGTGAGAGCAAAAAAGGCTCCGTATGAAAGGTGACCTTTAGGGGGAAGCGGATAGACACTCCTGAATGGCTTTTCTTGTTTCTTCCCTGCACTCAGGGGCAGTAACTCTGTAAGAACTCAGCACTGAGATGCTGATTGTTTCTGTCTCTCTAATGATCCATCCTCTTCATCCCTCTCCAGCCCTGGTGACCAGAACACATCCATTCAGAGCAGCATTACCGCTGTCATTTCTGCTTCAAGACACACAGCATCGCTCATCAGTGCTAAGTCAAGGTCACGACACCCTCAAACGTGCAACACACAGACTCATCTCTCCTGGTCTCCGTGCTGCCGAGGACCTCCCTCTTCTCGCCCGCGCTAATGGCACCATTACTGCTCCCCTCCAGATTGTTTAACAGATGCTCTTGATAAATACCGAAGCAGCTGAAATTCTGCAGGAAATGAAGCGCAGCTGCCGAACCGCCACGGTTGCTGGTGAAGGATAGGAGACACTTGCAAGGTCTTTGGGATGGGATTCACACAAGCAGAGGTGTTTGGCCCCTTCACCAGGGCTGAAGGGTCCGGAGTTGTGGAATGGAGTGGGCCCGAGTAGTATGGATTTTATAAAGTATTTTAAGCTCCCAGGTTACTGACAAGGATAGGTTCTCCTAGACAATATTATGAATTGTGCCAGGTTATAGGGCTCACAGCTGCATCTGTGCAAGTAATGAATTCACTGGAAGCTAACAAACACAGAATTTACAGTTTGAATAAATACACACAGTCTGTGTGTGTATATATATATTTATATTTTTGTGTGTGTTTGTTTATATTTGAATTTTACTGTTCTCAAATAGCTATCTAATGTATTTGTGAAGACAAACTGTAAACAATCCATCTGGGGGACAACAAATTTGTTGCAGCCTTTTTTAGCTGCACAGCTAGAGAAGTTTTCCAGGTGTTCTCTCCACTGACATTTCGTAGTCCCAAGTAATGGATAGATTCAAGCAATTTTTCCCCCTTTGTAACTTGCAAGAGTAAGGCAACCTTGCAAAATGCAATGGCCCTGTGAAATCTATATTTCATCAAGAGAAAAGACTTTGTTTAAAACAGTGACCTTTGCCCCCAGAAACAGCAAATCAAGATGTAAAGGGCTGAGCAACTGCAAAGATGTTCCTTGTGTGAAATGGGGGACCCTTCTCTTTCTCTGCTAGTCCCTTTCCCTCCTCTCTTTTCTTTTCTTTTCTTTTTTCTTTTCTTTTCCTCTCTCTTCTTTTCCTTTCCTCTCTTTTCTTTTCCTGTATTACTTCACTTCTAGGCTAACATAACCTAGCCTAGCTTTCATAGATTTTCATTGACTTTCTATTTAAACTTCTTTCAACATACCTATACAACATCTAATGTCTCTCCCATGCAGTTTCTCTCCCAACACCCTGACTCTTTTTGCTCCTCCCCTATTTCTTATTTCCTTGGACACATCCGATCTCTCTGGCTGTTGGCAAATGCGAGACCTCACATTGCAAAGCAGCATCCAAGAGGGAATGAGGAGTGCAAGAGTGCCTGCACCCTGAGCATGGCTGTTGGATGGGGAGAAAACGGAGCTGTGGGGAAGGTCTTGCAGAGGAGAGGCAGTGTCTAATGGAATGGAAATAGGAGAGGTGAGAGAAAATGAGATGGAAAAGCCAAGATGTACGACATGGAGGAATTTAGCTGAAATGGGATTATCCCCGAGTCTGCAAGAGGCAGGGTTAGAAGGGGAAAAACAAACCCGGCACTGTAATTCCTTTGTCATCACCAGTAGCATCTCTTCCAGAGCCTGCATCCTACTCTCCTGCTCTGCACACATGGCTCCTCCGCTTCTCTCAGCTCTTGAGACATAGTTCTGGCTTTTGTTCTTTCAGCTTTCTATTTCACTTCATCTGCCCCCTCTCCCTCCTGTTACTCATATGTTCCACCCATTTTCTTTTGTGGGTGACATGACCACAAAGCAAAGCAGTGGCAACAGAACAGAACAACGATACTGCAGACCTGAGTGGAAATTTTTACGCATATATACACAATGTGTGTGTTTGCACATATATAAGTACTATGGCGATGAAAATTCATTTCAGTGTAACAAAATCTAGTCCTGATGTGATCACAGACTTGTTTTGCCCCTTGCTGCTACACTGTGGTTTATATCTACACCTTCACTTTTCCTTTGAAGTACAGAAGATTTTTACTGGGCATACTAAGGATAAGAAGGAGCAAAGAAGAATGAGGAGGAACCACTAAAGACAGGCAAGGGGAGGAAGAATAGTGGATATTTTGAGAAGGGAAAGGACAAGTTTCTGGGGTATTAGCTGTAGTTAGAAAAGTGAACTTCCATTTTTACAGAAAGTTCCTCTTCTGAATTGGAAGCAGCAGCATCCTAGGATCTCAAACCTTCCCACGGAAGAGAAATCATGTAAGGGAAAAAAAAAATCATATGGAGACATCAAAATGCCATAATGTGAAGTACTCCATGCTACTACAAGCTATTTAAAATTAATGCCTTAATGTAATAGAAAAACCATACAAATTAGATTGGAAAAAATGTGGAAAGTAAGTGTTTTTCTGTTCTCAAAACAAAACATTTTGTCATTAACAAAATGAAATAGGAAGTCAAAACAATTCATTTTAACTATTCTCCATCAAACATTTCATAGCAATTGACTTGTTCCTGTGAAACCTTGCAAAAAAACCCTTTAGCTTCCAACAGCAAACTGCTCAGTTTAATAACAGTTAAACAATAGAGGAAAAAATAGTTTTAAAAAACCTCTTGGCTATCTGAAATGAGTAAAAGGGAACAGACACCGCAGTTCCCTTGGTCTGGATGGGGCCCTTGATAATTGCTTTTGTATTGGACTCTTTGAAACCCACAGATCAGTGCGTCCTAGCCCGTGTCAGGAATACCTTTGAATAACATCCCAGCCTGTAAATTACTCCTGCTAATCCTCTTCAGCT
Organism: Mesitornis unicolor; assembly: GCF_000695765.1. Classification (NCBI taxonomy): domain Eukaryota; kingdom Metazoa; phylum Chordata; class Aves; order Mesitornithiformes; family Mesitornithidae; genus Mesitornis; species Mesitornis unicolor. The sequence goes on along the minus strand of NW_010205080.1, from coordinate 155,010 downwards.
CAGCCCTGTTCCTCCTGCTTCTGTGAAATCCTGCAGAAGGATTACCAAATGCCAACAAAATGCAGTCCTCAGACGACATTGACACTACCTTGTGCTGTGAAGTTACACACTAAGAGGAGAGCACCTTTCCTTTCACTTGAAATGCCTTTGTGAGGGACTCGGTGAGCAAACCATGCTGCCCAGAGGATGTGGTGTGAGCTGGCTGCTCTTTCACTTCATGGTAATTAACAGCCAGGTTCATCAGCTATAAAGTGCAGTTGACTTCCAATGAGTTCACAGATCCACCTGTCTGCCTCCTGCCTAAATTAAATTAGCAAAGCCATTGGGAAACTTATCCAAAAATACTTCATTTTAAAGCGCACAAAAATACACCAAAGGCCACAGTCATGTGTGAAGTAAAGTCTTTTGGGTCCAAGGGCTGTGGTCTTCTGGGAATCAGGCCATTAAGTACGGTTCTAAGTGCTTGGCTTTAGGCACTCAGATTTAATTTGGTTTTGTTGTGCAATTTACCCTGGTCCTCCTACTGCATTGACGCTGCTGTCCAGGAGAAGGCGATGTGTCCCAGCCCCAGGTGGCTGCTCCCAGCCAGACCCTGTGCAAAAGCTCAGGATAAAAAGGCATCACCTGGTACAAGCAGTGCCCTTGGCTGCTGTCTGCACCCCAAAAACTCCCAGCCCAGTGGCAGCGCAGAAAGGCAAGGCAGCGTGGCCAGGGCCATGTGCCACCACCAGCTGAGGGAGCACGGGCATCCCTACTTACTTCTGAGCTGTAATAAAGACTTTATGCACTAAATTTAACCCTTTTCACTTCATTTGCTGTGTTGAACAGCTCATACTTTAACTCATCGCAGGCAGGAGTGGGCAAACCCTGCAGATCTCAGCTGACAGTCACGGGAGGGACAACTGAGAGGGGAGAGGTGCTGTCCTCCAAAGTTTACTTGGCAGCCCTAAGAAGCAGGTTGCTGCCTTGTAGATGAGCTTGGGCATTGGTTTATCCCTGTGATAATGTTTTTTCCCTCACTGTGGGCTGCAAGGAGCAGCTGGGCAGGGCAGGAGCTGTGTGCTCAGTACTGGAGACACAGCACCACTCCTGCTGGAGTCAACCTTGCCCAATTGCTGCTGTCAAATTGGTTGCCTTTGCTCCCCACGTTCACCTTGCTCTGGGTGGCAGTTCTCCACAGGGTCTTTGTTTCCCTCTGCTTCAAGGAATCAAACACACCTTTGTGATAGGCTTTTGGTCGCAATTAATGAGGTTGGTCTGGCCCGTTTGCCAGTCTAGTGAGCCAAATCTCCCTGAATGCAGCACTAAACCTCCAGATGTCATCATGTTTGGCATTCACAGCTTTATCTTGCATTCAGCTTTCAGAGTATCTCATTTCCATCCCAAAACCTGAACTAATTTGGGGTTTAAAAAAAAATTCTCTCTGTGTCTTCTGGTCACTTTACAAGTATGAAGATGTCTGCTGATCCCACTATTGCTCGATACCATAGGAGCCTTGAAAATCAATAAGGATCTTACTGCAAGATTCATCCTATAAAGTGTTTCCAGTCTTCAAGACATGAAAGGGGACCCTCTTTACAGGACATGTCTGTCAGTCAGTGAGTTTCTTGAAGCAAAAAACATCCTTGATTTCTCCCATAAAGTGGATTCACGAAGAACAGGAGCAGGAGCCTCTGAAGTGACAGAGCTGGGGTGGGGGAAAACATACCAAAAAACTCCCAGACGTTCTATCATTTTAAAAACTTAATGGGAGAACCACAGAGGTCCAATTTGCACTGAGGTTTGCTCTCACACAGATGCTTGCTTTTGTCTCCAGAGATAATTTCACAAGCTTTCAGTTGGAAAACCTCAGGTGGTTCAGCCATGCTCACACCACAGCCCAGCAAGACAGTGCGACAGTGAAGAGGCAGACATTAACGTGAACTCCCACCTGCAAAGGAATTGCAACTTCAAGACCCGGATATAATAAGGACCTGTACTCTAAAGTGCTTGTATACTTTATGCGACACTCTAAAGTGTGTATTCTTTATGAGACAGAAATTTGGTTATGGAGACAAACCCTCAACTGTTGTAAATCAAAATCTCTCTTTGGAAGTTAACAGATTGCATACAGGGGTGATGTAAAGCAACCTGGCTCCACTCATGGTCACCAACTGTGTCCTCAGTGCTAATCACCTATTGATTCCAGACAGAGCAACACTCATTTACTCTACAAAGCTCTCACTCTCTATAATTTACCGCATTCGTGTTTCTTCCTTTGTCATCTTTCTATTTGCACTGTTTTCCAGTCTCTCTCATTTGTGGCTTTCCATCCTTTTCCCGCACAATACTTTGTTCTCCATTTGCTCATCTCCTCTTCCTTGTGAAGAGTTTGCGCTCTCACTCGTATCTCCCAGTTTTCTTACTGTTTCTCCTTTATTTTTCCTCCTTCTCTCCTCTACACCTTCCTTAGGTCCCCCTCTTCCAACTTCCCTCCTCCCCTTCCTCCATAGGCTCTTTCCTCTCCACGCTATGGAGGGACAGTGGATACACCAGTGTCGATAGCTGTGATTTCTACTAACTGCTTGGCCAGGGTCAAGTAGGGTTTTTTTTGTTATCTTTTATTGCAAACAGTCTCTGCATACAAGAGGCTCCATTAGTAAATATCGATGCACAGCAGGCTGGGCGCACATAGATTACCACGTCACATCAAACAGCAGAAATGACAAATAGGCAGCTGAGTGCAGGCAGCAAGAGAAGCCGTGTTAACGTAAGCAAGAAAATAGAGTGAATGCAACAGGGGAAATAATTAAAAGCAAATCCATCAGCAGCTTCCACCACTGGAAAGGCAGATGGGAGATGGGGGCTTCCAGCCCAGGAGGGGATTCTCCCACAGAGATTTCTGAAATTCTGAGTCTGCCGTAGCAGTTTCTGCAGCTGCTTCTCATGCTTTGCAAAGCTTTGCAGAGGAGGTCTCAGAAAACTGATTTCCAGACAGAATTTGCTCCTGAACACAACAGTATTACAGAAACTTGGTGCTCTCAGCTAGGGGGTTGAGTGAAACTGTGTTCACACTGGAATTGAATGGCTTTGATCATTGTCCTTGGTGGGTTTTATGTCCAGGGCATAATCTCCCTGCAGCATGACCATATACAGGTTTTCAGTTGAAAATACTATTAGGTGCACACTAATGAGAAGGGAGCCAAACAGAAAAGAGAGAGAAAAGAATAATATATGTTAAAAAATAGGAAGATCTAAGGAGAAGATAGAGACAGGAAAGCACTGCTGGCAACAGAAGGAGAATGGAGGAGAAAACTGGGAAGCAGGGGGACAGAATGAGATGCTAAGGAGAAAGATGGAGAATCAACAAATGCATGTATACATGGTAAAAAAAGCAAGACCCAGATTTCTCACTGGTACATGTTGTTACAGCTCCATCAAACTCCACTGATTTATGTCACCTGAGAGTCCAGTACACTGACTTTCACGGAGCTTTATGGATTGACACCACCTCAGCATCTGGCTCAGGCACTGCGGGCTGCAGTCCAAACAAGGATACACGACACATAGCATGATTCTTTTCTAGGGCACAATCTCTTTATTGCTCCCAATTCCCCAGGCTATTAGCTAAATATAACTGGCAGGAAATTCTATTATGGTCAGCAGGTTTCCCATTGCCATCACCTCTCCAGACCATGCCCTGTCTCAAGCACCATAGTCAATACTTCAACATCTGTCCTGAAAATTCAGATTTACTCATGCCTACTTATTCTTTTTTAGACCAATCTAAAGTATTCTAACCTGTTCTGCACATCCCATTTTTTCTGTTAACTCTCCCTTAGACCTTTTAGTTATGGCTGAGTCTTTAAAAACTTCACTTTATGAAAAATCCTATTGTTTCTCACAGAGATTTCCCCCCCCCCCCCCGAGAAACAGGTAAATAAAACTGCAGTAGAACCATTTATGGTTCTATTAATAGATATATTGTATTATGAAGAGGACAAAAATAAGAGGGCCAAACTCTCCTTGATTTTGCTTAGTCTTTAGTCCAGGTGTTCATTTGATCTATGTAATTAATACACTTCTTGGTTTTAGCACTACCAGGCAACTGTTTGGTCCTGTATATTAATCTCAGGAAGTATCATAGAGCAGAACTGAAAGGAGATGGAGCAGGGCATGCAAGGCTGGTATTAAGTAAAAAAAAGGAAGTCTGCTCTCTGAGGTATCTTTCCTGCACTGTATTTGTTTCTGAGGTTTCATGAATAGCATCCTTCTTCCTTATGAGTAGTTCTCTGACTCCCAAGTTCTGCATGACTCATTGCCCCAAGCAGCAATGAATTGTCTGCTAGGTTGCTACTTTTGGGGTATTAACAGAATATTGAGAATCTCATTTCTGATCTTCCTTAAAACCGCTTGGTAAATGGATCTGGCTCAGCGAAAGAATGAAAATAATGTGTGCAATAAAAAAGGCGCCCAAAAAAAGGAGGAGGAAAAAAGAGAAATGAAAGAAAAAGATGGGATTTCCAGAGAGTCCTGACTGATCTCCACTTCATTATTGAAAGATTGAACTATTAAAGGGATGCAGTAGGCCTGAAGGAATTGTGTGATCATTTGTGCAAATGGTAATTTCAGTGTTCAGTCTATCATATCCATAAACATAATGTGGCTGGGACTGACATGAGTTATAGCAAATCCCTTTCCCAGGAGGCTCCATGCCACTTTGATGCAATGCCTGAGAACGCAGAGCGCTGCAAAGTAAGAGATGCTTCCTCCCTCCCGTGCTCGCTTCTCAGCTGAGCTGATGGGTGAAGCCACTCTGATTACAGCAGATTTGTGGAATTAAATGGAGGAGCCATAGCGCTGACAAAGAAACTGTTCCAATTCCAGAGAAGCTCATCCCCGTCTTGTACTTACTCGCTCACACAACCGAACATGCAAAATCTGCTTGGTAAATAGAGATGTGTTACTCTGGCTCAATGCACGACTCTGCTGAAGTGCTAATCCCAAGGGAAAAGCACACTTCCCCCGCCTTACAGATGTGCTGCTTGGCTCTGTGCATCCTCACACGCTTGTAGATGGGAGAATACATGTCCCAACATTGAGACATCACTCTTCTGCTCCTTGCGAACTCAGCAGCAAGCAGTGCAAACTGGGATTTTCAACTGTGCCTAGTAAAGATGAACACCCTAATCCCATTGACCTTAATCTCGATCTGTTTGTAAAATATGAGCATCTTCTCTGTGTTCTTACAATCCTGAACATAATCTGCAGTGCTGATGAGCTGCTGTGTAAACGCGTGATGTTTAAATTCAGGTTATCTACTTTCTGACATTCCTATGGACAACACTACAACCCTGTTAGAGTCAAGTGATGCAACTGTGTTATTTCCACCCACCTTTGCTGTGTAAGTGGCTCCAAAGGCCACTTATGACACTTCAGGATCTTGGCCCTACAGCCATCAGGGCCAGGACCTGGCCACAGAGCTCTACAGACCTGGCTTGTTTGCCTCCGTTTCCCCAGTTCAGGACTAAGACACGGCAAAGCCCAAGACTTCACTGGGCACAGACAGCATCAGAACAGCTCTTGCCCATGGGCTACCAAATGTAAAAACATTTTGTGGAGCTGAATGAAATTACTGCTGGGATTTGCATTTTCAGAGTCCAAATACTACACTGATGTACACTCAGCAAAATAACAAGATTAACAAGCCTAAAGGAAACCAAAATAGAGTGTTGTGACATCCAGATATGAGAACTGATAACGCTCAGACTGCTGAGACCTCATCAGCAGTCTGGTGAATTCACTTTAATGCACTAAAACACCAGTTACTAAAACCCAGTCCTAGATGGGAATAGCCTTGAACCTAGAAAACAATCTTGTTCTGTTTCTGACCCACACAAATGAGGCTTTCACACAATTCCTGCATTGAGATAAACAAACACATGCTCTCCCAGCTTTCTAAAGGCAAAGGGCAGAAATTTGTGCTTTATATTCATTGGTTCTGAAAAAAAATTAAATGTCACAACACTAAGAATTTATTTATGTGGAATCCAATTTTTTGGGTTCTTATTTGTACAGAATTTTTTAATAACTTCTTTTTGAAGAATAGGGGCAATATTGCATCAAATCCTGTGGCATGCTCTGTGTTTGGGGCAGTGGTTTACTTGATGAGGGACAGCCTCACTGGACTGCACAAAAAAGTGAAGGGATATGGGCTTTGTTAGGGACTTTCTTTGAGTAGTGGACCCAAATAATGTTCTTTTCTCACTGATTCATCAAAGACCTACACTTGACTACTCCATATACCAGGAGTACCAGGAGTACCATTACCTGCTTCTCATATTAACACCATAACGAGTACCTAAGATATCATCCATTTCTCTACAAAGGGGTGGACTTCATTATTCCTATTTGGTCAGGCAGCATTACCCTTGATTTTTCAGTTAAGTTGGTTTGAAAATTTGCCTTGCTTGTTTGTTTTCTTTCTTTTCTTTTTGCTTTTGTTTTGCTTTGTATCTTATCTTTCACAAGTTAAGAAACAACAACCAATTAAAAGGAAACATTTTCTTTGTTCAAGAGGATTTGACTGCTGTAGCTAAGGGAGAGATCTGTGAACAGGTAAACATTTCTCATGTCCCAGGTTCCTGCAGCATCAGTGGGTTTGAAGACCTTGTGCTTCTGTGCGTCTTCTGTCCTATCTCTTCGGAAGGTTTATGACTTGCAAAGACAAAGATTTATGTCCTGCAATGTGGCTTACAATACAAAATAATTAAAAAGTAATAAATGGTCTTTCTACCTCAGACCTTCCTGCATGTGGTGTTTCTAATGAGGGTCTGGATTTTCTCGGGCAACCAGAACAAAATCTCAAAACTCTGCCTCAGCCAATGGAGGACATTTAGTGACAGGCAAAGACAAGACTCTACCTCTGCCAAGACATCAGCCCCATACCTGAGCTGATCTGTAGATAGTTGTTGTTTGCTGTAAACAACAGCAGGTCCCTTCACCAGAGAGCAGCTACTACAGGTGAGAAGTTACACTGGGATTTGGATAGGTGACTGGTGTAGGGGAAACTCAGAGGATAAACATTAACTTCTGCAGAGCCTCCGGATAGCTCCAGACAAAGCAAATCTGGGAGCAGGCACAAATGAGGGACGCAGCACAGAGTCTGATCCAAATAAGAGGACTTTCCTGGGGCAAAACTTCATGCAGTCTATGGCAAGGACTGCCAGAAATCCCTATCAGCCATGAAACTAGAAAAACAGATTGGGTAGAGAGTGCTGGAGAAAGCTGCAGATCATTAGTCTGCGTTGCCTGATTGCATGTGGTTTCTCCCTTGGCTCAGCAAAGCCAGCTCAATTCCTTTCCCTGTTAGACATTGGCCCAAATTACAGAGTTTACATCCAAACTTTACAAAGCATTAATATTTAGATGGTGGGTTATGTTTCCATCTATAATGCCTTTAATTTTATGAGAAAATAGCATACATTTTAGTTTAAACGTCTTGGTTTTCAACTGCTTGGCTGGTTTCTCATCTGATTTCCTGCTGGTTCTATTCACCAGTGTAATTTCCCGACTTGATGCAGTAGCACCTTATCTTTGTCAGGGGCAAGGAGACCAGCATCAGGCTTCTCTTCAGCTGGATGGTGGTGCTGGCTTTTGGAGCCAGGGGCACAAAGGACCTCAGTCTTGTTGCTCCAGGGACCCATCTTCTGGTCTAAGAACAAAACCATATTTGAAGACAAAAATCTACCTTTAAATGGCTTCCTTGCACAATAGAAATCAGGCAGGTTGGTTTTGGGTTTTTTGTTTGTTTTGGGTTTTTTTTTCTGTTTTTGTTTTTACATGTTCAATGGATGAAAACAAAACTGTTTCGGGAGATGAATTTCAGTTCCTAGAGGCAAGCTCTGCCTCCTTTGCATAACCCCATGAAAACAAGAGTTGGGAACAGGAAATGTTGCTATAAACCACTGTGTCATTAATGGGCAACTCTGTAATAATCAGGTGTATTTATAAATCAGAAACAACTTTCCCAGCAAGACTACTCTCCATCACCTCCCACTGCATTACTGTTCCCTGCCAAACCTGTCATCTCACACTCGTGTTGCTAATTAAGTGAACCACTCAAGGCAGGTGAACAGTGTGGAAACAAGCAGTAATTTTCCCCTTGATCATTTCTCTCCTTGGGTCTCTGCTCTTGGCTGCCTGCTCTCCACATGCCCTGCTTTGCCCCCAGCACAGAGGTGAGCCTGGGGGATACACCTGTGGGGAGGAGGCAGCACCAAATTGGGAAGAGAGTGAGAGAGCAAGAGTCAAAGGACAAAATTTGCCAAAAGCCTCATATGTAGCTTTTTAGCATCTCGAGCAGATCCTTTTACTGACTTTGGAGCAAGGGGGGTGGAAATACTGTAAGTCAAAGGATCAGCATTAAAAAACAACACTTTCCCACTTTCCTCCTTCCTCGCCTCTTCAATCCCCCCCTCTTCCTTCCTTCGCTTGCTTGGGAAATTGCTGTATGGCTGAAATCCACAGGCAGCCTCAGCTCCTTCCCCTCTCTCTTGACCTTTTCACAGTTCTAAGGGTTATTTAATGAGCTTAGAAAAATAATGCATCAGTTAATGGCAGAATCCCTGGAAGGGCAGCATTATCGAATTTTCCTTTCCTCCTCCTCACCCTCGCTGGAGGCCTCATCACCTTCAAACCTCCACTTCCAGCTTGCTTTCTTGCGTACTTTAAAATGTCTTCAAATTAGTACCACTTTATAAAATGGAGAAAGAGATCAGCAAGAGGCCTGGAAAGGGGCATTTAAATGTTGCACTTTGAAAAACATAGTCACAGAGGTTTCATCTTCTTGAGCTAGTGAGAATGAAAAGTAATTTCTCTAAATCAGGATATAACAACTGGTGTACATCAGGAGACACACTGATGGAGTCACAGTATTCTCTCTCATAAAAGAGGCCACTGTACACTGTAAAATAGAGGCAAAAGAATCACCTGTTGCCAAAAGATTGGCACAGCTTCATCCATGCTATAAACAGCTCCGCAATCCATGCAAAATTAGGAAAATTTGTTATAATAAATCCATACTCAATTTTAAGGAATTCGATAATTCTGCCCCTTCTCCAATAGAGACAAAGCCCACTGCCCCCAGGCACTGCAAACAGCTCATCTTCCTCCCCAAAATTAAACTTTCCAAGATTTCCAGTGACACCTGAGACAATATTAGAATTCGATGCAGAATCCAGAGGCTGCACGTAGTTAGGAAGATAAAACAAAGTATCTTTGGCAGCATAACCCTCCTCTTGAAATATTTTTGGGCCTTAAATGCAAGAACAAGCTGGCTGTAAGGGTATCTAAAATTGTACCAGTATGTAAGAACTTGGAAGAATCAGACTGATCTAAAACAGAATTGAGTCAAATCTATGCACTTCCTCTTGCAGGTAGCCACTCCCTATAATGTCCTTAAAATAATCATTCTTCATCTAACAATTAATTGGACCCTTCCATTTTTAGATTCACCCATCAGACTATGAGGATGTAACTGAAGAATCAGCAGGAGATGCCAGTTACCTTAGAGCTCAGGTCAGCGTAAGGAGAGATCTCCAAGCTCCTTAATGCACCTAGGCTCTGAATCACATGCTGGAGGAGGCTCTTTACATTAATTATAGGGCAGTCTAGTGTAACTAAATCCCTAGGTAATTGCCTTCATTTAGTGTCTACAGTTAGGTGGGATGAATCCCAGGTTTTCTTGCCCCTTGAAAGGCTTTGCAGAAGAGCTCTCTCTTTCCACTTTGAGAAGCCTGCTTGTATTTTGTAGCTTGAACTTAATCACAGCTAGTTGACATTCTTTTCTTCTTGTGTCAATGTCACACTTGAGTTTAACAGATCATCTCCTCTGGTCTTTGAATCATCTGTTCATCTTCTTCACATACCCCTCAACACTCTGTGTTTAGCAACAGCAATTGTTTATTTATCTTAAAAATTCAAGTCTTTGAATCTCCATCCACTTGATTACTCCATCAGCCCTTCTCTGAACCTGCTTTTATCTGAATTAGTCTTTGTTGGACACGGAAGTCGAGAACTGTACATAGCACTACAGATGAATTTGTACTAGGATCTTTAACAAAAATATTTCCTTTTCTCTCGCATTATTAGACACACATTGACTGAGGCATCTTAGACTTTGCCTTTTCCGCAGTCCCATCACCTATTGATACCTCAGCAGACTCTTCTAAGCTTGTCTGACATATCTAGGTATTCCTCAGGCTCATAAAAACTGTTTTTCCTACACAATTCACTTGCCCAATGCTCCTCAGCAGTGTGACACAAATAAGTTCCACACAGATTATACCTGCTGTTTTATCACTGGTATTTTGTGCTAATTTCCATTATTAATGAATATGTGAAGCTGGATCAGACAGCACTGGTCCTTGAAGAATTTTACTACTAACCACCCCCACTGAAATACCTCCTTTCTTGGAGAAGTTGTCTCTTCTTGTAACACTCTTCTGATCAGATTTAACTTCATTTTACCCACCTCTGCCTTAATGAGTGTTTCTCACATTGTACATATCAAATGTTTCCAGCTTATTTGGATACGGACTTAAATTACATCAAATAGGTAGAAATGAGTTAACTTCTCAAAGCAAGATACAACATTATTCTTTCATGGTCTTTTCCCAGAAAGAATTGTTGTGATCCATCTTACACTATTTTAATTATTCTGCCCTTTAAAGTTGTTTTTTGCATACTACAGAGGTCTCACTTACAAAAGCCTTGATCAAATTTTTCTAAATACATGTGCTTACTATTCTTCTATCATATAATATCAGCCTGCTACTGAACCAGCATTCTGTAAAACAGCTCCTTCAGGTATCAGAAATGAAAGCAATTTGTTTCTCTCATTATCGTCAAATCAAGTAGTTTGAATTTTACTTCTGCCTCAGCTATAGTAACTTGTATGTCCACACACTCCTTCCCATTCATGTCCTGCCTTTATGCCATGGTCATTATCAACACCCTTAATGAAATTGAAAGAACATTATTCATTTTGTTTAGAGGATGAATGCAAATTACTTGAAAACTTGGTCCCATTCTTCCTACATGGTGTCAGAATTTCTCCTGTCATTATATGCTCCTTATTTCTATGGGTAAGGAATTTCTACTGTTTGTTTTAATTTCCTCTGCAAAGAAATTCCTTTGCGAGGAAATTAAAACCTTGACACTTTGCAATTCTCACTTTATCCTCACCGCTCATCTGAAATTCTGCTCTCATGGCTGATCCCTCCCTTTCTTCGTAGATCCACTCATAACCCAAGTGGGTATCTGGAAACCTTTGATTTTTCTATTGTCACAGGACATTTATCCTTTTGACTTTCTGAATCCACCTAGTTGCCTGATGGTTTTAATCTAGAGAATTACACAATAGATACTCTTTTATCCTAGAATCTCCAGCCATTTCCCTTGTGTTAATGTAGCCAGTTACATTCAAAGAAATTAATAGAGTTATTTCTAGAGTTAGGAGAATGATCTTATTCCTCAGACCTTCCAGGGAGAGAAAAAATAAAAAGTTACTGGCTTTAATTAGAAGTCCACATGCTGTCCAGGATATTGAATAGGGCTGAGGTGATTTCTCCAGTATACCCAAAGGATGTACACCGCAACTCAGGTCAAGTTTATCTGAAAAAGATGTTTTTGAATATTGAGGTCATATTCTCTCCTATAAAGGGAAGCGAGCAGAAATACTTTTGTCTATGAATTATGTAAGTTTACCTAAAATACATTTGTAGCACATAGAGCAAAGAATGGCTTTTTTCCCCAGTGTTCTGCACAAAGATGGCTTTCACTTTAGTAGATAAAGCCATTTCTTGCCTTTTGGTTTTGAACTGAAATACACACTGAAAACTAGGTTTAACTGTGGTTATCAGTTGGGAAAAACTTGAGATCTACACTAGATTTTAATTCAGGCTTACAGATCTGAATTCTCATTTGCATTTACACTTTGAATGTGTTTTAAAGTCAGACCATTGAGTGGCCAGTCAGCTCAGTGCCCAGACAAACTGTTTTACTTTATCTACCAGCACCTCCCATCTAACCCACTTGTTTGGGATCAAGTATTTTAGAACACAAATTGAACTGAGCAGCAACACCACCACTTACCCCCTCTCATTATTATGTTTCCTGGGTTCAGCTGTTGAATGTTTGTACTGGATATTTAGACTGTGTATTGTCACTTACACCACACAACTCCCTTTCTATTATACACACAAACACATGGCATTTGCTAGTATATACATAGCTGCTCCACGAGGACTGGGTACTTTAAGGACTGTCAGATGAAGGGAGCAGAATTACCTAGGGGTTTCTTCTCCTTGAATTATTCTGCTATGAAATTCTCATCTACAGGCTGCAAAGGGGAAACGACAAAGAGAAAAGAAACAGCTTCTCCCTGTCTAAACTTTCTGAGGAGCCTGTCGTGCTAAGTACTGGCCTGTCTCCTCTCGTTTGCGTTAACAGTGTCTAAATCACTCTTTCAACTCACTGCCTTCCACAGGAGGAGCTGAGGCAGCAGCACAAATGGATCCTTAAGTACAAGGGGCTGGAGTGAGCTATTTTCATATATACTTGGAAGTAGACAGAAAAAAAAAAAATAGTACTTTTAGCTTCATGTTTCTATCTCTCATTTCCATTAGTGCAACCTACAAACCCCCCCAGCCCTTTGTTTTTTTATTAAATACATCTCAAAATAGCTTTATAAAGATATATATACATATACACATAGGAATATGTTAATATATATTTACCTTATATTTTTTATATATTAAAAAAAAACCAACCTGGAAAGAAGCTTTGTTTCCACCCACTGGTGACCTGTTGAGATGGTGGTGCTTTAACTTCAGCTCTTAGGACTTTCTCACTCTGGTCTCGGAAAGAGCAATAAGACACTTCAGACAGAGTTAAGTAGAACAAGATCTGAGCACACCTGACTCATCTGGCCCTTAAGATGTTTGTCTCATGAACCAGCATCTAGTAAACCTGTGAGGACCTGCCTTGCCCTTGCATTTAGTCCAACTGGTAGATGATGTAAAGAGCAAAAGCTGTGTCCTCCAGGGCTGTTAGCTCCAATGTCCTTCACCTATTTTCCATTCACAGGGGAAAAGAAAGCCGTGAATGGGTATGCAACAGAGTTTGGGGCTTTAATCTGGCCAGTAAATTGATCAGCTGGGCTCAGACAATGGTAGGGCAAAGAAAAGCCTATCTTTGGCTCTTGCAGCCTTAGGTGCTCTGTGACACAGCTCTGTCTCTGTGTGCCTGTTGCAGCTGGAAGCTCTCTCTTTGGAGTGCTATAGTCACCAAAAAGGAGACTAAGGCCGCCTACGGGCTCTCTTGTTAAAATTGCTTTCATTTAGAACTATTTATCAGCATTTTCACACCATTTTTCAACCACTCTCCTCAGCAGCTCTGTGCAATGCAAATACCTCCAAGTCATCACTGCAAGCTGAAAGAGCCCAGCCTGATAAAATATAACAGGCAAGGCAGGGAAATTCAATTAGAACAGACTGGCTGTGCTAGCCCCAGCTTTTTGCTGTGCTTCAAAGGGAGAGGGATAACAGATAGACAGATTTTGTAGACATGTGTGTGCAATCATTTTTCCTGCTGATCTCTCAGAGGTAAAGTGATGGATAGGTTTCCCAAGACTGGGAGAATTTAACTCCTGTGATATGACCCATTGCAAAAGCTGAAACTTCATTTCAGTCCCACCTGAGTTTGGTTTTGAGGACTTACATTAGGCAAATTTCACCCTTAAACTCAGCTCAAAGTGTTCAGAGATTAAATTTGAAACATTTCTTTGATTTGAAGTTGGAATGGTTTAAAATATCTTCAGCTATAACAGCAGGGCAAGTAGGGAAATTTGCAGATCTACCTTATCACTCATTACACCCTGGTAAGCAAAGTCACAAATTCTCTGTGAATATTTCTCTGCATATGTGAAATTAATCCCAGAAAGTTGAAGACCAGATAGAAGAATTATTCAATATTATATCAGCAATATGCATTAGCAGGACCTGATCAGCCCTCCAACCATATAATACATAAACTAGCAGGACACTTACTTCTTTACCATTGCATGCCAAAATACGTGAGTGTAATGAAACTCCAGGGCAGAGCTGGGATCTTGGTGTAGTTTCCAAAACTTGTAAAGTCTCTCTTGTGGTACTTTCCTCACTCAGGACCTTCACTGCACAGCAAGAACAAAGCTGTCTCCCTTTTGATATTCCTTTAAAACACAGTATAGTCCTGTGGTGCACTTCAATTTTTTTTTCTCTTTTCTGAATACACACGTACATATGTACCCATACATACATTATTTTTTCCTGTCCTTTGAGCAATTATTTTCGTTCCAGCAAAATCAGAACAAGCAGAACAGCTACAAATATCTCAGAAGCTTTTAGAGAGCAGGCAACAGCCCACACAGCAAGCTGCTTGAAGAGAAAAACTTGACACAATGAAATTCAGACACATCTTCCCGACAGAGTATGGCAGCCTGGGCAGCCATTGAGCTGGGGTAAACCAGGGAGCAGTGATGCTCTGTGTCTCCTGTCACTGACTCTACTGCACCACTGGACACGGGTGCCTGAGTCCCTCCCCACTTCGCTCTGTTGAAATTGTTCCATGGGGGAATTGGAGGAAGGGGGACTAATGGAAAAACAGCATTTGGCTTCCAGGATGTGAAGAGAAGGAGCTGACAGCATTTGCTGCACAAGCCTGTGCTCAGGATAACAGAGAGCATCCATTACTTCTGCTGCCATGGGACCAAGATGTTAGGAGCCTCAAGCACAGAGATACGTCTGGAGTCTCTGCAATGTTTCTGCAGCACATCCAAGAAGTTGTAGCACATTATGACACTAATACATATCCCTAACAGCTCAGCTGCATCCCAGGACCCAGGAGCCTCTTTTGCTAAGATGGGTGTCCTTACCTCTGCTTTATCACCAAACAACTCTGAAACATCTGTGGATAACCTGTGGTACCTGCTGCCAGGATCTCCCCCAGCCAAGCCACACACACAGGTTGTTAATTTTGACTGTACCTTCCTGAAGTGCAAAGTCTTATTGCTACTGTCCATTACCTTGGGTAAATATTGGATCAGCAGCATTCAGAACACAGCACACCAGGATGCAAATGCATTCAGCCTCAAGGCCCAAGGATCCTGCTGGATTTTTACGCAGGAAAACTACTCTTTGAGTTCATGGAGATACAAAGAATTAACTCGGCCTCACCCATGATGTTTCAAGGACATTGAGAAGTGGATGCATTGCCTGTTTGTGACAGGGCTTAAGCACCTGCCTAATTTTAGACTGGTTCTCAAAGCTCACAAAGTTTGCACAAAAATGCTTTCGAAAGGAGTGCTTTCCTGTCCTGAATGCCAATGCACTTACAGCTACATAAAATCGGTGTGGGTGAGAGATACTCTCTCCTTTATGGGGATAAATGTTTTGGAAAAGCAGATGCAAAGAATCCAATGCCTCAGGCTAATATTCCATTTTGGAAAGCCAATTTATTATCCCTAAGGACTTGAATATTCTGTTAAGAGAAAGCAGTTGTTTGAATAGATGTGTTTGAGGGAAGACATATACACACACAAGCTCTCACACACAGGATATTGATTCAAACTGTATTTATGATTCCTCAGACCTTTAAGAAATTGATTTTAGACTATTTTCCCTCTCCCTGTCTCACTCTAGCTGAAAATCAAAGCTCAGAGTAGGATCCCATAAAGAATCTTTCTGATAGAGGATGATAAAAAAAAAGATTTTTCCTAAAGTTTGTGTGAAAAGAAAAAAAAAGAAACCTAAGAATCCTGTGGATTTGGTGTTCAATATTCTGCCAACTGCCTTTTCAAAGAAACAGAAAACTTATAAATGTCATTTAAAAATAAACAAGCAAACAAACACAGCTCTATTTCTTTCTTTCCGAGTAAAATATTGTATTTGTTTTCAGTAAGTTCAGACAACGACTTGATTTTGCAATTCTTTCTCTCCACGCTGGTTTTAGCTAGGATAGTGTTTCTTCATAGTAGCTGATATGAGAGTAGGTTTTGGATCTGTGCCAAACACGAAGCCAGAACAGCTGACCCAAGAGACATTTCGTGCCATTAGGTGTCACAGTCACTATGTAAACCAGGGGCAGCTGGCCAAGGGGTGCAATGGCTGCTCGAGGACTGGTTGGGCGCCAGTTGGTGAGCGGTTACAACACGTGGTTTTTTCCTTGGTTTTGTTCTCTCTTACTATTTTGTTGTTTTCATTATAATTTAAAATTATTATTATATTTTAATTTTATGTCAATCATTAGACTGTCTTTATGCCAACCCACAAGCTTTCTTCTCTTTTTCCTCCACCTCTCACTCCCATCCCACCGGAGTGGGGGAGATGAGCAAGCGACTACATGGTGTTTAGTTACTGACTGGAGTTAAACCATGACACTCTCACCAAATCTTCCCTGGAATTCAGAGTTACCATTAAGATTTTTTTTTAAAGATACTTACACAAACTTAAAGTTACAAAATAGCCCCTGTGCCAGCCATCTGCACTGGCATATATCTGCCAAATTGAATTCAGACTGAAATTCATGCTTTGGACCTAAATAAACAATCCATCCATCTTTATTAAGCAAAGCGTTTAAGAGTTTGCTCATCTTTAAGCCCAGTTTTAAAATAAAGACTGTTATTTTGCTGAGTTTTAAATATGTTTCTGATGAGCACATGCATAAAGTAACTGCTTGTGCTTTGAAAGAGTTTGTCCTGTTAGCTGGCATCTAAACTTCCACAGAACTCCAGCAAGAGCTGCATTAATACCAGTTCACCAGAAACTCAACCTCCAGTGTCTGACCACAAGACAGTCTTCCTTGAGCACAGAAAAAGACATAGCAGATGAGAATGGGTTTTCAGGTAAGGACCACTGACTTCTTTCAGCTCCTACTATCTTCTTCATTTTTATTAGCCCCTGTGCTTTCTGCCCAGGTCAGTGTCTTACCCATTGAGGGGATCCACTTCATTTCATTCTAAGCACCAAGCACCAGCTAATTATAAAGCAAACACAAATTAAACCCATCTTCCCATCCTCCTCTCTGAAACCCCTAATTGCCCATTACCCTGTATTGTGCTCTGACACAAAAGTAATTCTACTAAGTGGGGAGTTTTGTTGTTGTTTTTTTCTTTCATAAAAACTGTTAATTTGCTATTAAATCTCTTGTTGAAAGACTAATAGCTTAATGAATGCATTAAACATGTGCAAATTAGGTTTTTTTTACTGCATTACTTAGTTGAAGATTGAAAGGGTATGATACATCATCGTTGGCTCAGTAGGATTTAATGAGGCATTAGACCATCTTCTGTCTTGGAGGCCAGTCTTATGAATGATCCCCAGAACTGCACAGGCAACACTTGTCCCAGGTCCCTCTCCTGCTAGCGACATATATTTTCCCCTTGCCTGTTTCTTCTCCTGTCGCCTCTGATGTACGTGAAATAAAAATGTAGTTTCCAGATCAGTTTTATAATGAAAAGTAGCCCATTGCTGATGACAAATGTTGTTTACAGTCACTAGAAAAGAGGGTGGAATGGTGAGTGAATATATTAGAGGAGGAGAGGATAGCTTTTATATTCATTATACTGCCATTTTGGGCCTGCGAAGACACATAACCTTTCCCTTTCTCCCTCCATCATACAGTCACTTTCAGATGTCTACATTAAAATAAAAAGCTGCAGGCAGTGTGCTTTGCATTAGCTACTATCAATGAAGAAGACATTTTCCACCAGTCAAACAAAGCTCCTTGTGGGAATACCAGCCCTCTAAACACACTTACTGAGGTTTTCCTGGATGCTTTCCCTGCTGTGCCCCTCCCCAGGCTTCTTCCTGCTCTGCACAAAAGAAAACTTGCTTAAAACCACTAATAAAAGCCAGTGCAAGGTCCTGATCCTTACCAGCTAGGGAGGAGAGCAGATTTACCCGATCAGGATGATGACAGACAGCACCAGTCATCGGTGCCTACTTGAGGAGAGGGCAACCTCTTCAGAAGGGGTTATTTAGGAAGATTTTAGACCTCTGGGGGCTGAAGTTAAAGCCACAAGCCCCATCTGTTGAAGATAGGAAGAAAGTGCCCTGAACTCCATCAGATACTGTGTTTGAGTTGGGGGACGCATGGTGCACAGCCTCAGGTTGTCATGGTTTGCAGAGCTTGCTGGCTCCCAGCAAGGGACCAAGAAGACATTGTTCCCAGAGAAGAAGATTTTGAGTGTGGAAATTGCAGATATGAACAGATTTGGAGGAAAATCTTTCCTTCGAGGCCTGGTAGACTTCTGCTGCTCAGGACAAGTGGAGACAAAAGGAGGAGGATTGGGTCTATGAAAGAAAGAGTTTTATCTTGGCATTGACAAAAAAAGAAACTATTTATTTTGAGAAAAGTTAGACAAATTAAATTCCAGGAGAGGGATGCATAGTTTTAACACCTCTGGGTTTGTGTCTGTCAATTAACAAAGGAAGAGGTCTGTGGAGAGGCGGCTGCAGGACAGCTATGAGTTGAGATGTTCTGGAACAAACCCAGAGTCAGACAGGCTGGCACCTATCCCACCCTCATGTCTTTACTTATAACTACTCTATGCTGTGATCAAAAGGCTGCCAGATACTAATAAAGACTTAATGTATCATCTCCCATTCACACTGACTCATGTGAGACATCTTGGGCATCCAAGTTTAGTGGGTCATATTCCCAGGCTCCTTCTGTAGCCAGCAAAGAAGTGTTAGCTCTGCCAGAACCAGAAAAGATAAGATCCTGGCATGAATTACCATTTTTCAAGTATTTCTTTGCTGATTTTACAAGGAGGTTTAGGGGTTCCAGCCAGTTTTCTCTGACACCCAAGTCAGACGTGTGAACTTAGACAGTGAATGTCTTTATAGGACTATGATTTGATTTATCTCTGCAAACCCAAATATGTGAAAAACAGCAGGACTCTACTGCTGCAATTGATGGCTTGGGGTTAAACATTATCTAGGCGCCAAGAAGAGCCACAGGGCATAGAACTACTGCTATACCTGTTATACATGTATGTTTTCATCTGAGCTGGTACGCTCCACTGGCCTGAAAATAATTTCATGGGATTAATTTTTCATCAGAATGACAACAAAGTTCTGATTGTATAGAAGTCTTTAATAATTTGGCCATGGTATAATTCCTGGTGCTTTCTAACTGTGTTTATACTCGGTGAAACCTCCTTTGGTTTGCATTGAAGACAAAGCAGAAAGAGTGAATTTGTCAGCTTCTTTCTGATCTAGCTTTTAGGGGAACGTACAAAGACAAGAACTAATGTCTGTTCGGAAAACATTCATGTTCTACTGAGTGCTAAGGACATGCCTCATTTAGTCCTAGTCCACTGACACATTCATTAATTTGTTAATTAATTGGAGTGTAGCTTCTGAGCTACGTTTAGTTAACTAAAAGTTAAGGGTTCAGTCTCACCATCCCCTGAAGGGAATGATCGGCATGAAGGGGATGATCAGATGAAGAGGGTGATCGGTATCTGTAGAAAACAGATTATTTGTCCCATCTATCTGGATATCAGAGATGGTATGAGAGCAACCACTCTATGAGACGTATAACACTGTGCACAGACTTTAGAAAGATCCTGAACAACCTGCCTAGACAAGATATCTAACTCTCAGGTGGTTAATGAAATGAGGTGGATCCCATCCCACTGACATCGGAGAATAGCTCCATTAGCACTCTATTAATACACTGACAGTGTAGAATAATACCATCATAAGTTCAGCTAATCTTTTTGCACCTCATAAGTTATGAAAATGTTTTACAGGTTATCAACAGAATTCACTTCACCCATAATTATGAAACATTGGATTTAAAAGCCTGGATGAATGCCAGTAGTCACTCTTTAGAAATACAACTATTTCCAGTGGGAGGGAAGGCAGTCCATGTATCTTACAATAGAGTTGTTGTTGAAAGCATGTATACTCAGACACAAAGAGTAGTGGAAGCATGTAGTTTTTAAATATTTTAAACCCCCAAATTCATGCATGGGAAGCTACAAACAACTGTTTCTTTCAGGACAGTTAGAAATCAGAGGTATTCATTCAAGTCTTAAAGAACTGTAAATAATGGTACCTTATGTACAGGCACCATGGAAGAAGATGTGTCCCTGCTATTCAAACTAAACATTTCTGTGTTCATATTGCCTATAGTCTGGGCTCACATTATTACCTGCACCCAGCGCAGCAACGACGTACAAGGTCAGTGGTAGACTGCACTCCTATTGTCAGTGTTTGAAGAGGGAACATTTTATCCTTCACAACAAATCTACATATAGGCTATTGAATGAAATACAATAGCCTCACTAAATTACTTTATCCATTAGCTAGATGCCTGTAAGAAAAATAAAACAGTGTATTTTTGTATGATCCATTATGGATTGTGAGGTAAACAACTTGCATTCAGGAGAAAAAAAACTGGTATCTGATCCCAAAACAGCCAAATTTTGGCATTCAAAGGGAAATTTCTTTCAGCATTATTTAGTAATATTTTGGGAAGCCAAGATGACATAAAGTTTATAAGTGCTGTATATACACAAAGGAAAGCATCTATGTTCTGAGGGGTTTGTGATTTAAATTGGTTGATATAACATGCACTCCTCACCTTAAAAGAGGGTATCAGGGTGCAAAGAACTCTGGGGGCTTATGGGGCTGGAGTGTCAGGATGGGTCACTCCTGGAGCTGGCAGGGCAGGGTGTCAGAGCCTGGGACCCATCACACCACCTCAGGAAAGGAGCAGGACAGCCATGGGGGCATCCTACAGCATATCTGGGGCAGGGACTGATGGCCTCAGATTGGGATGGGGCTCTGGGTCCACAAGCAGGCTGTTGTGTGTGCAAATGGAGTCCCGGCATTTAGGGATACCAATCTTATACCTTAAAGATTTCCCAGACCTGTGAGCAAGAGTGATGAGGGGAAGGGTAACAGGTGAGCATCACCTCTAGTGTTCGTCCAAGCTGCAATCACTGCATTGCTGATAGCATACTACCAGGTTCTGCAGTTCCTCCACCTCATTTCCTCCCAGAACAGGTAGCGATAATGCTCCTCGCTTTTCATTCTGACCCAGTGGCTCCCAAGCACTTCTCACAATGCTAGCAGATGTGCTCCATTAGGTAATAAGGCAAGAGCCTTGCTGTTGAAGGGAGGAGATTGGGACATATATTTTCCTTTATCTTTCTCTTTTTTGCCCTCTCAGACTCTGCTGATGAAGCTTTTTCTTTCTTTTCCAGTATTCCCAGTCTCCCTCCAAGCTCAGGACTCAGCTGCCATTCTCAAAAACCTGATGTGCAGGTGACACTTCAAGGATGTAATCAGAAAATGTCATGGGGGATGGAGGAGCAAGAGATGCTGACACAGAAAAAACTATTCTATTTTAAGCAGGCCAAGTGCACGCCTACTCCCAGCCTTCCAATTAGCAGGGCTGCCTGCTCTGTGTGCCATGAATCATCCCAGTTTGGCTGGGAGAGCCAGGCTTCTTTCCCCAGCCTTTGCACTAGCATGCTGGGAAGGGTGCTACAAATTCCCTGAGACTGGGCTAGCATTGTGGCTACACCATCCATTTGTTTCTCTGTTTTATTCAGGATTCAGAAAGGATAGCAATAAGAAGGTGGTTGACCTTCCAAACGTTGCATTCCAGAAACTCTTTAGTGTGGAGGTAAGTCGGTACTGTGCCCAGTTAGGAATGGTAAAACTCTGGTGCACAGTGGAGGGCAAATGGTTTGCTTCACAGCACTCGTTTGTTATGCCACCATCTAGTATTTGTCCCTCCAAGCCTTTGGGACCACTTCTAATTCCTAGGAAGAAACATATAGGATGTTCTTGGAGGAAGGATGGGATAGGAAGGAACCTAGATTACTTATAGGCATTGTAATTATTTGCACGCTCTGGGCAAGGAGTCTGGGGAGAGTAATCAAAACCTGAAGCAAAGAAAAACTGAATTATCACAACAGAGCTTGTTTTGAGGCCCCTGGAAAATGTGATTGCTTTTCTTATGGGTAGGAGACCAATGTGAACCAAATGCCACCAAGTCTGAAGCAGATAACATTTGAATGATGTGCCCCATACCGAAACACAAACTCCTGTGAACCAGCCGTATTACATATTGGTGAGACAGCTCAGCCCTTTAGTGTGCTTTTGAGCCTGACTCAATTAAAACACAAAGCAAGTAAAACCAGGAGTAAAGCTCATTGTTTGTTTATCGGACATAAAGAGCATGTATAGTCTTCAGATTATAGCTTGGCGCTACGAGAGCTTGTGCCACCCAGGCCCAGCTGTAGCAGCAGCCTCCACTCAGAACAGGCTGATAGAGAATAATACCGCACAGCAGACAGGCAAAGACGCATCCAGCCCACCAGGCAGGAGGCAGGGATCTCACACGCTGATCTTGGCTTTGAAGCAAATTAATGCAATAAATAGAGAGTCACTAGAGCATGGAAAGAACACCTTCCAACTGCAGCTGAATTAACTTTCTTCCTACTGCCCAAAGCTTGTTTGATGGCGCCTGGGTTGACTAAACTCCCACCGACCATGAAACTGCTGGCTACCTGCATCCCTTCCCTTAGCACCAGGAGCCCAAGCAAAAATGATCCTCACAGTCAACAGAATTCTTGTCATCGGAGCTGTGTTGACTAACCTTTTAATCAATACTTACACGTCAGTCATCATTGGGCAGCCACATCATCGTATTCACCCACTCATGTACCCAGTTTCTGATACCTTAAGAGTTACCCTCTGCTGATCGCCTTTCCTCCAAAATGCTTCTGTGTATCTG
This sequence comes from Mesitornis unicolor, assembly GCF_000695765.1. NCBI lineage: Eukaryota > Metazoa > Chordata > Aves > Mesitornithiformes > Mesitornithidae > Mesitornis > Mesitornis unicolor. The sequence goes on along the minus strand of NW_010205080.1, from coordinate 132,168 downwards.
TTAAGAAATTGACTGGAAACATCCCCCTAATTAAAATCATCTAGTGTCTCTCATTAAGTTCAAAACTCCTCTCTAAATTAACCCAAAGGATTCTGCACTACCTTGAAGTCATGTTCTGGTCTACAGCTCGTTTCACTATCCTCATTTCTAGTTTCCATGAATCAAAGCACCTTTTACAGCATCATATTCCCCAGAGGCAGCTTGTCTGCTGAAGCTCTTTCCACTGCCCCAGCATCATCTCCCTTTCTGTCTCTTCAGATCTATTTCTTCTGCTGCAAATTCAATTAAAGCCTCACTGGGAGCCTCATGATCAAGTCAATACAGTGACCAATGGTAGGACGGGTTAAACTGAGGTTTAAGGTGAGTAGATATATGAGGAACTGATAGGAAGGCAGGCTTGGTTATTAAGAAACCAGAGAGGCAGTGCTCATCGTTTCTCACTTAGGTATGTACAGTGCAGGGGGTCTACTTTTGAAGTAGGTGCCTATGTTCCCACTGCAGTCATAACAGATCCAGCCAATACATTCCCATCCTCAACTCTGCTGACTATACTAGATCTCCATCAGTGATAGCAGGAATTGATCAGGGATATCATGAGGCAATATCTCATACTCCATCCAATTGGGTATGTGATTCTGGACTCATGAAATAAGCTCGTCTGTACAGCTTTTTCTCTCAATTACCTTGCAGCTGTATCTGTTCCAAAAATAACAGCTAGCTCCTTTGCATTTTGTGGTTGTGCCATCATAATTAAAACAAATTCCAATCTCCAAACAGCAGTGGTAGGAGCCCATCAATTTTATGGGGAAGAATGGACAAATGCTTTTTCCAAATTATTTTTACTGCAGCCTACCTGGTTTCCAATTGGTCTCTGATTCAATTTCGTTGCTATGGAAACAGCCATGACATCAGACTTGGGAGTCGTGACATCGTTGAGTGAATAATCATACACTGGAGAAGGCAGCAGGAAAAATGAAGTAAACAAATGTGTTTACCCACAAATGCTCCAACCATGAGGAACTGGAATCTCCAATGGTAATTTACCACACATTGCTAATGTGTTTGTTATAATATATTTCTTAATTCTATTTTTTTTTCTTTTATTTTGGCTGAATATGAAAGTTCATCAGGGCTGGAACAAACAGGGGAAGCATATTGAAATGAGCATTACAGATCTGTCGTGCTCTAGTTTATGGTTTTTTCCTCAGTGATACACAGTAAGTAAAACAAGCACTGATTGAGTCAGCTGCCTCCTGGGTGTTCATTTGCTGTAGTGTGAGGAATATTAATGCTAAGTACATCCGTGTGCATCAGGAAAGGCAGGAGGAGGCAAGCAGATTACCCCGGCTTAGGGGTATTATACACGCGTCTGCAACTTCCAAAGACACAGAGAGGAAACATTTCTGTGGGTTTTTGTCTCTTATCTTCTTACAGTCTTATAGATTTTGGAGATGCATTGCCCTGGAGTTTTAATACTCAGAGTTTTCAGGGGGGATTGTGATTATTTTTTTTTTAAATCCTCCTTTTTACAGGGGAAAAAAAATAAAGCAAAAAAGCAAGCACTGGATTTCATCAGGATAAAGAAAAAGCAGATTCCAAGAGAAGAAAGAACAGATGAAAAAGAAAAGTTTGATTAAAATCCCCTCTTGTTCCATGTGTTTGATGTAAATATCTTCACACCTTTCTCTTTTCCTCTGCAACCTCAGCAGAGGGTTCAGCCCATCACCAGGGGATTGAGTTCCCAGTTTAGGGCTTTGTAGTTGCTGCTGCTCTTGCTGCTGTTGTCTAAAGGGATTATAAGCCTTTGTAAAGCTTGTGTTAATACCCTGGAGGGGAAAAATGAGTTTCCAAATAACCTTTTTTGTGTATCTCCTGTCTAAGGTACCCTAGGAAAGGAAAATTTAGGAAGTGTTTTTGCTTCAAGAGTAGGTCATTTAGAGTTCACAGACAAGGTCTCCAGCCTTTCTGATCCAGTCTCTCCCAGTGCAGAGGTGCCCCTTGTCATGGTGCTGCTGACACCAGGACATGTTAGGAATAGCAATGCACCTCAGGGAACACTTTCAATCTTAGACTGAGTTTTTTAAAAGTGCCTGAAAAAGCTGAATTAGGTGCTTGGCTTCCACGGCATCCTTCGGTAATATTTGAGTATTTTATATTCTGTACCTTCTTTCAAAACTCCTAGCTCAGGATCCCACTCCACAGCTTCAGACTGTCTCTCTGTACCTTTTCAAACCCTGTTGGTTTTATTTTCTGCAGGAGAATTGGTTTTGAGTCACATTGCCAGATTTCTCTTCAGCTGCAGTTGCCGTTGCAAAGGTTCAGAGCCGCTTGGTATTCAGGGAGCGTCGGTGGCTGGGGGTCATTCAATATTCCAGTGCAAGGAGCGGATTACTCGGTATTCCCACTGTGTGCCGCTGCTCGGCGTCAGGCGGTACCCAGGGCTGTGCAGCTGTGGGGAGCTCAGCATTCCCAGGGCGTGCTCCAGGTGCTTAAGGGCTGTCACGGAGCAGTTGGGTGCTTGCCAGGATGAGCCTTTCAGTATTCACATCTGTCTTTCTAGTATGGGGTGAGGCACGCAGCCATTCATTTGATTCTCTGCCCAACAAGGTTTTGGGAATAGAAACAACAGTGATGGTCAAAGGGAAAATTATAATGGAGTGGAGAGGAAATGAGAAGTGGGGAAAGGAGAGAAGGGGTAGTTCTTTAGAAAATGAGATCTTTGAGCCCCTCTTATGTTACTTTGCGGGAGATCTAGTTTAGGTTTAAATTAAAAGGTTGAAGGTGACGTATTCCATCTTTGTAAGACTGACTTAAGAATCCAAGGCAGAGCTGTCCAGACACATTCATTATTACACTTTTTAGTAATGGTCAGTGTTAAGGCTGATCCACACAAACAGGAAGAATCACAACAAGAGATGGAGGAAACCCAGTGACCTAATTAGAGAAATGCAGCCTCCTGACCTGGCTTCTCACAGGGTTGTCACAGCTCGGTCCCATCCCTTGAGGGTGAAACCATCATGACCAGTCAATGGGAGAGACACTTTAGACCACCCTTCACACTGAGGACCTTTACTGCCAACACGGGTATGGGACTCCATTGTCAGACAGAGAGAAAAACCTTTTGGGATTGTACAAAACTTGGTAAAAATCTGTTTCTAAAATTTTCTTAAAGAAATTTGTAGAAATTTTGACATGTTGTGTTTGAGGAAATTCACCAGTTTGTGAGGTTTAGGTTTCTTGTTGGTTTTTTTGTTTGTTTTCATTTTAGTCTGACAATTTAATAACAATATTGAAAAACTATGATAATCACAGAATCACAGAATATTAAGAGTTGGAAAGGCCTTCAAAAGCTCATCCAGTCCAACCCCCCTGCCAGAGCAGGATCACCCAGACCAGATCACACAGGAAGGCGTCCAGGCGGGTTTTGAATGTCTGCAGAGAAGGAGACTCCACAGCCTCTCTGAGCAGCCTGTTCCAGTGCTCTGTCACCCTTACAGTAACGAAGTTTTTCCTCATGTTCAGGTTGAACCTCCTGTGCTCCAGCTTGCTCCCATTGCCCCTTGTCCTGGCATTGGACATCCCAAAGAAGAGCCTGGCTCCTTCCTCCTGACACTGCCCTTTCCAAATTGATCCCCATGAATGAGGTCACCCCTCAGTCTCCTCTGCTCCAAGCTCAAGAGACCCAGCTCCCTCAGCCACTCCTCACAAGGGAGATGCTCCAATGTTTAACATAAAAGTCTTTGATTAATCCAGTTCTTTTCCTAACAGCTTGTCTGCTAACAATTGTACCTTTTCAGAATAACATTTAGATTTCTGACAGAGAAAAAAAAAGTCTGAGTTTTTTAGATAGGACAAAATACATTAACACAGTTCTTTTCAGAAGCCCATCTGCTCCTTTGTTATCAGGTATGAGTTTGTAGATATAGATGCCAGCTACTACAGATGACAAGCCAGCACCGTGTGCAGGTACTTCTGAGAATGCCTAGTACAGGGCTGAACAAATGGGCTGGCTGTGGAACTGGGAGAAAAGGTTGTGTTTTGGAAAACCGAGAATGAGACTGGAATCTAACATCTGCTCTGAGGGATGTTATGCTGCAGTGAGAGTAGAAGTGCCTGTGGCTAGGATGGGCACCAGCTAAAGCTCAGCTTTTCAAAAGATACTGATCTTTCTGGAGTGAGTAACAGTGAGACAGGAACAAAACTGTATTTCTTCATTGCTAATATTCTGCATTTTTACACAATTAACACAAGTCTTAGTTGTTCTCCAGATCTCTTTTCTGCAAATCTGTTCTTTGCAGTCTCTTTTCCTTTCCTCCTTTCTGAGTATGCCCACTGATCTGGAAGGCTTCACATGTATCTTTTCTTTCTCTATCAACCCTTGGCCTTAAAGCATTAAATCAGAGTTCTCTGGATCTGCTACAACATGAAAATATTTAGTGGATATACCATTTATCCTGATTCTTGATTCACTCAACCCGCTCTCTAAAGGAACCTCTCCCAACATGCTCCCCAGTACTCAGCAACGAAAATTACATTCCCTTCCTCACGACTTTGTCAGTGCAGGGAACATCACAGCCCGCTTCAAAATGCTGCACTGCACTTCTCAATGGTATTTTATGACACATTTTTCAAATCAAATTTAAAAGCATAACTGAGTGGAATTAAATTAATGCCGTCTGGTAATGTCAGCAGCACCGGAGCTGTGCATGGCTGGCTTAGCTTCTAAACCTCTGGCAGCTTCCTGGGACTTAGTTCTGACTTGAGGGAAATAGTAAATGCAGTGATGTGGTTTGGTTTTTTTTAAACTATATCTATGGAAGGGAGTGCGTGGGAGTAAATAAATGGCAGCTGAGATCTTGGTAGAGTTTCCCAGGGAAGCTATTTTTAAGGTTAGACGTAGGTATGTTCCTGTGTACCACTGGAAGAAGGAGGGTATATGAATTTAGAATAAGTATCCATGTGAGTTTTAGTGTGATGGATGCATATCCAGGAGGTCTGAGAATATTCCTAAATTACCCAGGCAGACCTTACTGGCTCAGGTTTCGTGGTTTGGTTTTGTTTGGTTTGGTTTTTTTCCTTCCTCACACCTGCTCAAACAGTTTGATGAAATATATCCCCAAAATGAGCATATCGCAGTGCTGATTCTGATAATGAAGACGATGATGATGATTTAGAATGGCAAAATGTTGCATCACTGAGCAGAATGCACAGTATGTGCCTGTGTGTATTTTTGTCTGTGCACAGTCAGAAGAGACTGCTCATAGCTTCTGAGCTGGAAAACTGTTAGTACAGGAGTACTCCTATAGGATGAGAGAAGCGTGTGTGTGCTGGTGTGTGCAGGGTTGTGGATATACGCAGGCTAATGCATTTTGTGTCCATAGATGTTTTAATGGTTATTCTACTAACAGTCCACATATATCTGATACAGTGTCTGCATAAACACCATCTCACTTCTGCACATCCTGCATTTTCCTTTTTTCACTTTGTGTTTTAAAGGCAATAATTCCAGCTTTTTTTCCTTCACATTGTGAAAACATCCTGTAATAATTTTAGCCCAAATAGATCCTGATTGCTCCAAGACTCTGTGGCACAGGATGTACTTCATCAGTGCCCAACAAATTTTTTCATTCCTCACTGACTTTACATTTACTCATCCCATTCAAAAAGGCATACTGGAACACGTCAGTTCTCTGCACCTCTTTGCCTTTCCACACAGGCAATACTTGAAATGTTCCCTCCATAGAAGAGGGAGAAAATTTCTACTGGCAGTGCTAGATCAGACTTGCACAGACCTAAGGTGGGTCCAATTAACTCTGCAATGTATCCAAAGTGGACAAGCCTCCTCTTGTCTCCACTGAACATGCCCGTTGCCACTGAACTTGGGTTTACACTGTGGAGAGAAGGTGAACTGCATTTTTTCTGAGTTAAATTAACACAGCTGCCAACAGCCACTCAGTCTGTGGGACAAGACTAGAGCTTCCCTGAAATAGCCCTTCATGAAACATAATTACTGTTGGTCCTTAGCTTCTGTTTGGTTTGGTTTTGCTTGTTTTTCACCTTTATGTCAAATACCTTTACCTTAAGGTTACAAAATATATAGTCCTTCCTTTATGGAAAATGTTATAAACAAACACAGCAGTCCTCTGCCATAAAAACCAGCATGTTCATAGTGGTAACTGCATCACCTTAATGCCACGGTGACTTGTCCCAATTCCTACACTTGTACTATAGGTTATGGTATCTTCTGGATGCTTTTGTGCCAAGAATGCTTTGAGGTCAGATTTGTATTGGTATATAGAGCACCAGATATATTTATGCTTCTCTATAAATAATAAAGCTGTCTTGGATTTACTTGGAGATGCAGTACAGGAAAAGGGAGTATAATAAGATAGAGAAGAAAAAAAACCCCAAACCAAAAATGTCAATGAAAACTCATACTAAGCCTACCTAAGCACAACAGATAATGATGAAGCCAGAGGAATTCTGTACATGAATGAGAACTGAGATCCAAAAGGAAAAAAAATATAAAGGCTGTAAAGCTCCATTGTTTTTTCCTCTGTGGCCTATGAAATGATATTTCAGAAATATATATTTTTTTTTTCTGGGTGCCTTGTCCAAGACTAGAGCATGGAATTTTGCTAGGATTTCCAAAGGAAGTTGTGGGAACTGGGATTATCCCAGGATTTCACAGTTTTTAAAAACGTTGAAGTAAAATGGCTGCACAAATATTCTTCTCTCCCTTCCCCTTTTGTTTCTGAAAGCTTGGACTCGATCAGCACCACACAAGGTTGAAGTAGAGTTTCATAACCTGTTCTTAATGCGCAGGGATTTACATCAGCTAAAGTGCTGACATTTTGTACGCTAGGCAGAGTAAGACTCATTTCCTTAATTTAAGCATCTAGGTGTTCAACATCCAAGCCTGATCTAGTCACACCAGGCTTCCTTTACAGACAGCAGGGAGAAATAGGCTCCTGCGGAAGATGTCTCATTTCCTTCTCAAGAAGAGGGTCTAATCTGGGTTGGACAAATTGCCTCTGGGGGTACCCACAGCCCCAGAGTACAGAGAGAGATTGGGGTGATTATCACAGACCTCTCACTGTTAGGCTTCTAAAGAGAAGGGAGATGAATCCCAGCCTTGGCAGCTATTACATTCTTCTGGGTTAGGGTGCTTAAAAATGTCTCCTCTTTGCTAGCTTGAAAGACTCCATCTCTCTCACCGAGAGACAATTTCATGCTCTTAAACAAAGTACTAAGGCATGAAAGCACAATTCGAGTCTGTTCTTTCTGTAGGGCCGGTTAAAGAAAAGGGCCATATGATGTGCTTCGGATTGAACTGAGGAGCTGACATCGGTATCTGGGAAATGTTCCAGTAGACTGAGCAAGAGGGCTGTGCTCAGTGCCAGAATAAAAAGACACAATTTTCATGGAGATGCATCCATTTACACCTGGCCTGCATTTGGCACGAGGAGAAGAGAAATTGCCCCTTGATCAGGGCATATTTGACATATTGAGTTATCTCTCTCATGAGTAATAGAGTAAAGATGAGTGCACGTTTGATATGTTATAGTGGCTTCCTATAAATATTAAAGCAAAAGGAAACTTCACAGACTTATGGAACGGAAGCACCTGCAATTCATCTACACAGACCATACTGAGTTTGAGGTGGCTGCCAGCAGCAGGCTTCCCCAAGGGGTCATTAATAGCTCTCTCTGGGCTTTTCCTGCTTGCTTTTCCAGGGTCTTCATGGCTAGAAGGAAAGCTTTGCCTTGCTCAGCCTCAATTTTCAAGGTAGCTGAGCTCTCAGAGCTCTTTCTGCTCTGCCTAGGGAGAATGAGAGATCACCATCACTGGTGGTTTCTAAAAACAAACTAGGCAAACTTGTTTCTGGAAAAGCATTGATCTTCCTGACCCTACTGGAAAGCAAAAAGGTTGTCTAGAGGTCATTCAGTAATTTGCCCACTTCTGTTTACCACATATGTTCTCAAATGGTATGGTCTCTAAAGAATGATTTCTCAGTCTGTGGTCTGTGAAACACCTGAACAGGTTGCATGAAATGATTGCAAAAAGCAATTGAACTGAGAAATGGAAATGTACTTCCACATGCTATAAACAAGCAAAATGATGAGGGAACAAATTAATGAATGAATATTCAAAGGTTTTGCCTCATTTCTCTGTGGCTGCAAATGAAAATGGTGACAGAAGTTTCATATTTTTGTTTTGCTTTCAAAAATAATTACCAATTCTCCATTTGAGAACAGAAACAGTGTTCTAGAGGCTGGTCAATTGGATCAATACCACACAGCCTGAGAGGTGGCAGGCCGCACAAAAAGCTCAGTGAGTTTGCTGTTATTAATCACTAATTCACTGGTAGAGCACCATGAGAGGCTGGTATACCCCAGCCTCTTCTTTCCATGCTTTTCCCATTTCTTCCTGCTGCAGATTGCAGAGTAATGCATCAAATAATCCCACCAGAGGAAGACTGATCTCAGAAGGGCTTGCTGGTGTGATCTGCAGTCATCTTCCCCTTCTTCCCAACCCAGTCTCTTGCTGATTTCTTGCTGGTTTACACTCCAAAGATTTCTGCTGCACCCCATAAGAAAGGAGCTGTAATTGCTGATCCAGCTGTTCAACATTCCCCTCAGTACAATCTTGGAGTCAGTAAACAACCATCTGATGTTTATCATCAGGATGCAGAGGAACTGAATGGTGCTGCTGGATTCCTCCCTGGACCAGCCCAGAGGGAGCCCCACGCTCCTCCATGCTCTCTTCTCTGCTGGCTCAGCGTTTGCTTCCAAGTGCGTTTCAAAGTCGAGAGTCTGGGATTTTTCAAAGGTACTTGCTGCAAGGAGTGACTTTCTGACAGCCACAGGGTTGTTAGCTGAAAGGCTGCTCTTGCAAATCTGGGAAAATGTTTCCTCTTGCTAGGAACAACCCTTGTCTCTTGATTTCCCTGGATGGTTTTGCACTGTTACCTGTCCTAAGGCACAGAGTTAACTGAAAGGTGCGAAGAGGTCACTAAAGAGCTGAACAAGAAAAGTAAAATGGTAAGAAGTATAACTTCACCCCAGAAGAGTTAGCTTCAAAATAGTTGGGTCACCAATGGCTCCAATTGCATCTACTAGTTTGGTTCCTTTTTTATTTATTGTTTTGCTGTGAAGAGGAGCTTGAAGAAAGGAGAGTTGAGATAAGTCAGGCAGCCAACCGCATGTGTCAGGGAGAAATGTGTCAGGTTAGAACATATCATCTGAAAGAGACAGTTGTGAAAGCCATAAAAGGCTTCCCCCTACGCAGAGATGGGTAATTCATCAGACCTTTCAATATGAATTTAGCAAAGAGAAATATGTCTGTGAGTCTCACCTCCCATGACTTTCTTCTTCAGCCTATATGCACTTTGTAACCCTGGATAAGAGCATAAAGGGTAAGTGTCAGAAGTTAATTTGGGACTTGAGAATTCTTGAAAGAAACCACCTGTAAGGCTCAACATCTGGCTGCCCTGGGCACAGAGCAAGTGAACTGCAGAATTATACTACAAGAGAGGTAGAAGTTGAGGAAGAAAGGGCTGAGACCAAACCAAAAGAAGGCCCCTGAAGAGAAAGGTAATGGTAACTTGGTAATACTAGCATTTAAATGGTGTATGGGATGCAATATTTAAATATTTCTACCTGCGGCTTCATAGGAGTTCAGTGACAATGGTGAAATGCATATCAAGGATATGGAAAGGAGATAGACTTCTCGAGTCACCTTTCTTTCTACTATTGATTTTTCTTTGTTGCTGTTCTGGCTTTCACTGTACTGACGTCAACCAGGAGGTGACACGAAGGAAACGAAGTGGTCCTTTCTCCAGTTCTGACCAGCGTGAAGCCAAAGGTCCTGCTCCTCCACCAGGAACAGCACAGGGAAGCAGCATTCCAAGATCCGTATCATCTCTCCAAAGTGCTTACACTTCGCCACAAGAACATGTTGTGCAACTGAGCTGCAGTCAGGGATCATTACGTTTCGGAGGCGAGCCAGGCAGCTCAGCGTGCCCGCGAGCGGAGGCGCACAAGCAGGACCCATCCGAGCCGTAACTCCTGGCTGGAGGCAAAGCCACGTGCAGAGTCGCTGCGCTGTGCGCTCTCAGCAGCATGAATCTTTCTTCACCCTTCCCCCAATGTAGTATCAATCTTTAAGTCTTGTTCTCACCTCAATAAAAATATAAGTGTTCTTTTATTGCTGCCATAGGTATTGTCAGACGCAAACCTCTCTTGGCTGCCACGAGACAACCTGAAAATGGCTCTTGCAGGCTTGGCAATAACCAGCCAAAATCCCGTCTCTGTATGAAGCTTGAGAAACCCCATTTGCTTCCTTAGTCTTTTTCTAGATTTTCACCATTAAGAGAGAAACAAACTCAGTTTCTTCATCAGAGAGGTGATTTCAGGTTTTAGTGCGAGACCTGGATGCAGTGAGCAGATTCTTGGCCGCTGTAAGTCACTGTGTCAATTTACACCCAGCTCAGGTGCTAGTGTTTTGTTAAATCAAACCTCTGCATTTGATAAAAAAGATCTTCATGAAATTAAAATTAGGTTTTAACATCTGTAGCTAACAGAGGGTGTGCTCACGTCACATCTGCACCTGTGCAAATGCCAATTAACCCAGTATAATTAGTCACAATTTTTACTCATTACCACTAAGATCAGAATCAAAACCAGGATTCACTCCCTCTTTTTTTTTCATTCTTCTTTCGCTTTCAGATCATGATCTTTCTATCACTACAGTGGATTGGGCTTTCCATGCAGATGGCCATGTGGGGCCAATTTTTTAAAAAAATACAAAAAACCAAACCCATATACACACACCAAAACCAAACCCTTAGAACCCTAGAGCTCAGTATCTGAAATGCAGACATGATTTTCAGGAGTTTGGTTCCTATTCAAACACTCTAAAGAAGGGGTAAATCTTCAGCCATTCTCTGCCTCTAGCAGTTTTTACTACAGTGCATATCATCAAAAGAAATCAATGCACAGAAAATGGAGCATTTTTGAGAAAATTTGGCTCCTACTGTGAGCCTTGAACCCTTCTGAAAATGCTGACAGAACGTGGCAATTCAATCACTGCACAAGGCTTTCCTGCAGTACTTCAGATTTTGTAACAAATACGTGTTGTATGAAAAGCAGCACTGCTCCCTCCCTCAGTGTTTATCATTATTCATTAATCTCAACTCAACTCTCATCTATATTATTTATTGTTATTGTTAATTATTTTTTGAATGAATAATAACCATTAACCATAGCAGTGACTATCATCGTAAGTAGCATAGAGAAAGAGAGGACTTTTCTGTAGGTCTTTTCACACGTAAAGTGCTGGCCTCCCATAGACTTTGTTTATGAAGAAGTGTGCTGTGGATATGAAGAGTAGGAAAAATATTGTAGCTACTATGACTTAAGTGGGAAAGGCTTGTGAGAAGTATTACTTCTTATTATCCAAAATGATGTAATTGAGGAGGAAAAAAGGAAAAAAATCAGAAAAGTTTTCAGACACTGAACTCTTCTTTAAAATTGAAATAGGAGCAACAAAAATTGCATTTGGAAGCTATTATTTTATTATTAGATTGAAAGGAATGGATTAGCATCAGTTGTTATCTTCCTTGTATGTACTCACAACTCCTGAGCACTATTTTTTTTTAATCTATTTCAGTATAGTATGGAGTTGCATTGATTTGACGGAGCTTCTGGCAGAGAGATTTATCTCCAGGATGGCTTTCTGATCGCTTCCAAAGATAGAGATTGTGATCCCAATTGAAATGGAAGTCACTCCTGAGCTTAAAGAAAAGAACATCCCTGATATAGATGTCCATCAACAGAAAGCTTGTTAAAATATTCTTAAAAACACCCACTAAGGTACAGTTCATGACTGTCCTTGCTAGTTGATTTAATAGCTAAAATTTGTTCCTCTTCTTTCAGCTGGAAATTGGATCTGGTACTCATTGTCTCACACCCTCAGAAAACAACTGATCCTCTGCTAAAATGTCCTTCAGCATATTAGAGGGCTGCATTGTGTCCTCTCAGTCTTTTCTTATTGACGCTTAACTCCTTCAACTTGTCTCATAGCTCCTGTTTTCTGAAAATTTTCTCCTCCTTGCTGGTATTTCCTCAAATCTCTCAAATTCATCCACTCTATAAAATGCAATACTCAAAAGACCTCATACTCCAGCTGAAGCCTCCTCAGTGCCCAGCTAAGCAGAATATACGATCTGCCTGGTGTTACTTTCCAGAGCAATATTTGCTTCTTCTCACTTTTAATTCATATTCATCTCGTGCAGTATTATAACCCCTTCATCCTTTCCCACTGTACTCCCATCAAGGCAGTTATTCTCCGTCTCACGGACATACCCATGATTTCTCCTTCCAAAGGAGTCATTTGCACCATTGTCCTATTGAATTTCATCTTGTTGATTTCCTACTGCTCTTCCAATGTAACAGAATTATTTTAAATTCTAATCCTGTCTCCCAAACTGCTTGCAGTCCCTTCCAGCAAAGTGTCATTTGTAAATTTTATAGATGTTCACCTTAGTACATCATCCACATGGATAATGAAAATATTGAAGTGTGGGACTCCAATTATAATGTCCTTCCAGTTTAAAGGAGAACTACTCATGTGTGACTTCTCAGCCAATTGTAGACCCAACCTGATCTAGAGGACTTCCTTTAGATCGTATTTTCCAAGTTTGCTTATAAGAAAATGAAGTGGGATCATATTAAAAGCAAGATACATCACAACTAATGCATCCTTCCAAACCACTGTGCCAGGTGGCTCAGTTAAAGATGAAAATTGGATCGATAAGGCAGGATTTGTTCTTTGCAATGCCATGTTGCCTGCACATTTTAGAATTTTATTATCCCCCAGGTGCTTATAAATTTATTGTTTAATAATTTATTCTATTATTTTTCTGGGTTAAGATGACTAATCTGTAATCTCCTGGATCCCCTTTTCCCCCTTTCCAAATGCAGGAACTGTGTTTGTCCTTCTCTAGGCCCTTCCCAGTGTCAGTGGAAGATAATTACTAATCATGCAGAGACTACAGCAGCAGTTTCCCTGAGACTTTTGTGTTATTAGTCCGACTCACATGCAAGTCACTTATATGCTCTTTAACCCATTTAGCTCCTGTTGTGGAAAATTATTGTGCTTCACAAGTTCCCTGTTACTTTTTCTTGGTCACCTACACACATACAAGTCTGTATTTCTCCATCTGCATCCCTTCTAAAGTCTTGATTGAACTTCTTCAATTCTCTCCTGGCTTGTTTGCACTATTGTATTCCTCTCAGTCATATATCAAGGCATTTGCATTTGATTAATACTTTATTTTAATCTGTGAAGGCTTTAAAGACATCTTTGTGTGTCTGTATTGGATTCTTGCTTTCTCCCCTGCACTGCTGTGATTTACTGCTGTGCCTTTAACATGGTCACTTTTAGCAGCTGCCAACTGTCCCACATCTCCTCCCTTTGGTAAAATTCATTTATCAATTTCCTGCATTTGTTCCACTCTGCTTTGCCTGTTTTACTGTTTTACTACTTCTTTTTGACTTCCAAATTCAATAGGTCTGTGGTCATGATTTTCACAGAAGTTTATTGTCACCGTCTAATTCTGACTAAGTACTTCATGTTAGGACTACATTAAATAGTCATTTATAAAATCCACAAACAATCCTGAGCAAAGACACCAGCACTGTCAGTGTTTCTCTTCCCATATGAGTTCTACCAACCATTATTCCTTATCAGGCCTTCAAGAACTGATTTTAATTGGATATGCCATAAAAATTAGGACTTGTATAATTAGATCCTTCAAGCCTGGCAGGTGAATAATTCAACTCTTCCATGTTTTCATCCATCTGTGAGATTTTACTTCACCTACATCTGCAGCGGTATGTACTATAGGTTTCCATTCCCTATTGGGAGCCATTAGTTGATGTAGGTTTCTTCAAAAAAATCTCATAAATCACAAATTAGACCATAAAAAAAACAACCCACAAAAAACACCACACAGTCATATAGCTAACCACTCTAGAGTTTCTTGAAACCTTTCCCCACTACACTGCAATTAATATGTTCAGGAAAATAACAGTAATAATAAAAGAGAAAAAGAGGAGAACTACATGTTCAATAGAAAGAGCCTGCTGGAGCCAGGCCAGCAGCCCAGAGTATATCTGACTGCAGGAGTTTGTCTTCCTCCCCCACTGTGGGTTTGGAAGCACAGAAATTGTCCACATTCCACATATCCAAGCCCACTCTGGGTCATCTCTCAAGGAATCAGCACAAAGACCTTTTCCCATCCTGTCAGACATGCTTATCCACATACCTGTTTTGCCCAGAAGGTAAATCACACTCAAGTAATGCATTTTGAAGCTTCCTTACCCTGTGTTGCGTGCTAACAAGCCAGTGAGTGAAGTTTGCATCCAAAGATCTCAATTTGCCAAGAAACCCAAACTTCTTATTGCTGTCTGTGAATTGGCCTCTTCCCCAAACAACCAAACTGTAAGATGGGGAGGGCATCCTCCCTTTAAACCATCAATCAGCCCAGTAATTGGAGATCAGGTGCTGCGTGAGAGCCCTGGCAGGTGCCAGTCCATAGCTGTGTAATTGAATGCAGCTTCTCTGCTGCATCCCTGCCCTCCTCCTGCAATATGTCGAGGAATCAATGCAAACTTGAAGTGTGACTTACAATGGCAAAGGGGAAAGAGAAACAGGGGAAGGCAGAAGTTTATCTTCCTCCAAAGCAGTGTCTGGGTGACAGCTGAGGCAACCTGAGTTGAAAAGCATCTCGGATGTGCATCGAGATGGTTATCTGACATCAGAGAAACTCCCAGGCCCTGGCTGTCCTGTCTCATCACTGTCACGGGCTGCAACGAAGCGGGTGTACATAGGATTTCCACTACATGGACGCAAAAAAGGAATGAAAGAAACTTCTGTGACATGCACTCTTATCTCCCTCTGTTGATCTAATGTCTCCTGTATGCTCGATCTTGTCTTTCTCTGGTTTCTATTCTTCCCCTCCCACTCACACAGGGTGAGGGTACAGCATCATGTGTGCTCAAAAAAACAGGGTTTGGTGTAATCATCCTGTAAAATTGCTGAGAATTAGAAGACACTTTGTGTGCTTTCCTTCAGGATAGGTATTTAGGCCTCAGATATTTTGATTTCCTCAAGATAACAGTCATCTAACTCCTATTTAGGTGACTAACTCCTATTTTAATCAGCAAAAGCTTGGTACTTAAATGTTTCTGGAGAGTTGATCCCCAGTGTCTTTCAGCTACAGGATCCAATCACAGATTCATCAGTCCCTGGATCCAATCAGCAGTGATTGATTTAATGATGTCAATATTCCCTTCCACTCCTTCATAATTTCCTGTCTCTTCCCTTTACAACTTACTATAGGAAGCAACCCATTATGATAATTTGGTATTCCTACTGCAGAAAATTGCTGAAAATTAAAAACAAAATTTTACAGACCCAAGAAGCATCCATAGCTCCAGCATCAGTGGCCAGGCTGCTATTTATTGAATTGTTTATCTATAATGCAATGCCGCAGTTTAAAAAATTAAATTAGTCTAATTATCCTATTTAAGGAGATAACTCTCCCTTTACTACCACTCCCATAATTTTCTGCGTTTCCATCTCCTAAATTATCCACTGCTAGGCTTTTTTCTAGCTCGTATATATCTGAAAAAAATATCCTTTGAGGTATAATTAACTTTTTCATTCAGAATCCTAATTTCCTCTCTCAGACATTTTCTGCAGTGTTTAAACTATTTATTATGCAAACTTAGAGAAGTCAAACTATGAATTATGTACAAATCTGTGTATTGGAGTTCTCAGCTAATCACTGCATCTCTGTGTCTTGTTGTTCAAGGTAACCCAAGTGCACAGAGTGGAAAATACCAGAGTCCAGCACTCAGCATACAAATTCTTTTCCTCCTGTTAAAGACATCCTTTCTCCCAGATTAAATAACTTAATGCCATATTTTTAACGATTTTTTAAAATTCTGTTTCACCATACTTCCTCCACTTCTTCCACAGTGCTCTCAATAAACTGCAATCAGACATGTGGAGACTTGCAATGACTTACAACTGGTGAATGTCTTTACCCTTGGTGTTAGATTTTTCTCTTTTTCCTGATCTTAGTTCATTTGTTTATTACTTCCCCTTGCATGTCTTGGGTTTTATGTTGTGGTTTTACATTGTAGTTTTGAGGGTGGGAACTGTCTTGTACACATCTTTTCTTGCATTTACCAAAAGCATTTTTCTTTGCATGTAATATAGGCTTTACCATCATCATGAAAGTTACAGTTGTTATTGTTGTGATGAAAGCTACATGGGACTCCAAGCCTAGACTAAGGCCTTAAAGTCATTAAAAAAATATATACATTTGTGGTCCCAAGGATTTTTCAATCTATGATTATTCTTTCTGCTAATTAATAGCACATCAGTGGCATCTATCTGTC